>NC_033795.1:3096530-3114718 GCF_001876935.1 Asparagus officinalis | reverse complement strand
GGTTTGGAAGAAATGCCGTTGGCGGGCTTCATGGAGATGTGTATCGGGTTACGAGCTTGAAAGGTAATGCATGATAATGATGGGAATATTAGGGTTTTCTGATTTTGTGAATGTATAATTGTGTGTGTATATATATATATATTAAGCACAACATTTTAATAAGAAAACCCTAATTTCCCCATACACACACAACATTTTAATAAGAAGCACGTGCAAACTATTATAAAAACTGTCGATGCATCATAAAACATATTTTAATAAGAAAATAGAAGAACGTTTGGTTTTATTTTTTTCTTTTTTTTTGTTTGTGTGTGAGTGAAAATAGGAAGGAACCTAGAAGAAAGCCAAAGATTATTATCGTGAGCTAGCTTAATAGGCTACTCGAAACGATGATCGGCATCGCCTATTGTGATTTACACTTATATTAATGATCTATATATAGGGAAAATTATATTGTTTTTGTTGTGCGCAGCGAAAACTTTGGTAGAGTTTCTGGTGCACAATAAGAGAGAAAGATCAATAAAAATCCTCGTCTCACCAAGGAAACAAGAATCTGAAGCGAATATCTCAACAAAGTGAGATATCAGCTCTTCCTCTCATCAGTTCTAGGACTGACTTGTCGAGAGATCCTAAAACTATTACAATGGTCACAAACACAAACAAATCAATTTTACGTGGTTCGGCAAACTGCCTACGTCCACGGGGCAAGGAGAGGGAGATTTACTATTAGAGGAAGAGAAAACAACTAGGGTTTACAATCACCAATCACTCAATCTAAACCCTCACACAATCTCTCAAACCTCTCATACAAATATCTCTCTCAAAAGCTCTCCTCTGTCTGTGATTTCTTTTCACTGCACGAATCCCAAAAAAAGGAGTTCTGCCGAAAACAACACAGGCCGAAAAACAATTGTCTTCGCACCTGCACACAGCCGCAAAAAAAATAAGCTCCTGCACACCTCCTTCGCTCACACGCCCACTGTTCACGCACAAAACCCTAGGCTATATTTATAAATGATCAATCGGGTGGGCCTTGCTTCTCTTCACGCAGAAACGAATTCTCCACGCGGAACTTC
Organism: Asparagus officinalis; assembly: GCF_001876935.1. Classification (NCBI taxonomy): domain Eukaryota; kingdom Viridiplantae; phylum Streptophyta; class Magnoliopsida; order Asparagales; family Asparagaceae; genus Asparagus; species Asparagus officinalis. Next base: position 3,113,642 of record NC_033795.1, on the reverse strand, counting down.
ATGAAGGTGGGCCCCCCACATGGAACTTCATGCGGAAACGAAATCCCCACATGTGGTGGGTCCCCACAACATCATGTGCTCACAGTTTTAAAATTTTTAATCATTGTTTTTACTATGTGTAGAAGGGATGGCTGTTAAATAGCCTGAAAAATCAACATATCAAACTGGTTTGAATTTATATTCTAGAAGATTCCAAATTACGTAAAAATTTTATCATGTACATTTCACGACATGTTGAACAAGATATACGATAGTGATCATGAATTTGATGACCTGGTTAGTCTAGCTCACGATAAGATTTAACCTCTCTATCTCATAACTACAATGAGGATACTGTTTAATGACCAACCTTGTACCGCATGCAGATGACGGATGTGGCTCACTTCGAGAAGGTTGCCGTAGAGCCAAACCACTCTGGATAATCTTTGCGGTTTCGGGGACAATTCGCCTCTCGTCACCTCTGAGGGTATCATCTTATAAGACGATCGATGGCCGAGGCCAGAAGATTAAGCTGACGGGGAAAGGCTTGCAGCTGAGAGAGTGTGAGCATGTCATTATTTGCAACCTGCAGTTTGAAGGGGGTACGGGACCTGATGCTGATGCAATCCAGATAAAACCAAAGTCCAGGCATATTTGGATAGACCGTTGCAGTTTGAGTAACTTCAGCGATGGTTTGATTGACATCACACGCGAAAGTACGGATATCACAGTTTCAAGGTAAGAGAGTTGATAAGGATTTTAAGGCATCCGTTGTCTAATAAATATCCGTTTATAGATAAGAATTTACATTTGCTTGATATTTATTATTACCGTTTCTTGCCAGTATTTGCTAGACTAATATAACCGTGATGACGACCATCAATAAAAAAAATAGTCACGTATGAATTGTTCCTGTATGTGTATTATAGCAAAGGCTGCAGGTTGATAATTAAGATGATGATCTATATTGATTTCCTTTGCTAGCATATAACTCCTTCATTGATACTTACCCTACTGACCGACTTTCCCATCTTCGAAACAGATGCCGCCTTTCCAATCATGATAAAGCAATGCTTATCGGAGCTGGTTGCAATGACTGCAACGACAGATGCATTCGTGTTACAATTCATCATTGCTTTTTTAATGGCACGCGGCAGCGACATCCTCGTGTTAGATTTGGCAAAGTTCACCTTTACAACAACTACACCAGAAATTGGGGCATATACGCAGTTTGTGCGAGTGTTGAATCACAGGTTCATCTTAATTTAAACTTTCACAATATTTTCTTATAGAATATTTTCAAATTATGCATATCGTTAACTATTATTATTGATGAATCGTCTCCTTGTATGTTTTCATTCAGATTGTCTCACAGTGCAATATATACGAAGCTGGGCAGAAGAAGGTTGTGTTTAAATATCTGACAGAAAAGGTGTGCCTCTCTCACACATAAAAACATACATACGCATGTGTACGTACTCATGAAATACTGGAGTTCAGAGGGAAACCATCATCTCATTTGGTGAAATATATATCAATTGTTTACCTTAATAGAACTTTAATTAGTTCATCGGTTTCTTGTGCTGTTCTTAATCCTACATGTTCAGTGCACTTAATTATAATTATCACAGGATCTATCATTATTGTTTTAACTATTGTTTTGTTGCTTAACGAGTTTATTTTCATTTGTTCAAGTTTTGAATTAAATGTTCTAGTTATGGCTTGTGCTCGTTGGTTAAGGCTCTACTTCATGAGTTGTAATATATATTTGGCCAAGAATATATATTGCTCTCGATTTCCATGCTGAAGCCTCGTGCATTTTTATGGATTGTTTTTTTTTTTATGTTGTAGTAGATCATATCTTAAGATGCCATTTTGACATATTGCAAGTATATACACACATTTATGTCAGTTATAATCGAGTGCATACTAAGGCATATCGGTCGCTTGATATCGTGGTTGTGTTGGTGATCCAGGCAGCAGATAGAGACCATGGCAGCAGTGGTCCAAGAATATATATTGCTCTCGATTTCCATGCTGAAGCCTCGTGCATTTTTATGGATTGTTTTTTTTTAATGTTGTAGTAGATCATATCTTAAGATGCCATTTTGACATATTGCAAGTATATACACACATTTATGTCAGTTATAATCGAGTGCATACTAAGGCGTATCGGTCGCTTGATATCGTGGTTGTGTTGGTGATCCAGGCAGCAGATAGAGACCATGGCAGCAGTGGATTTGTGAAGTCGGAAGGTGACCTATTCCTGAATGGTGCTCAACCTTGTCCTGCGAATGGCTCCGGTGGAGAACGCGTCTTCAAGGTCCAGGATCACTACCCAAAATGGACTATGGAGCGTGCATCTGTTGCTCTCAAAGAAGCTCTCCAGGTGTGCACTGGATGGCAGGCTGTCCCGATACCTGCGGACAAATCTGGTGCTATCAGAGGTGCTGCCGCTACTTGAAAAAAAAAAGTTATTTAGATTTATAAATCCATGTTGTGTCATCTCTTGGCACTTACAATAAAGATACGCACGCCCTTATGTATTGTCTTATTGATTATAAATAAAGTCTATTAATAAAGATAAGAAGTTTCTTTCTATTTCTGTATTTGATTTAGAAGTGAATTATCTAGAGTATTGAGAAGAAAGATAAGAAGAAAAGTATAAGGCAGGTTGCATGTTCTTGGAACGCATTTCATATATGGATTCAAGAAATAAATTTTCCAGCGTTTATGATAGAAATTCAGTAGGCACTGCTCAGAATATGTGAAGACACACATTCTTTCTTATTGAAACTGGCCTTTGTTGTTGGATTCTTCATAAGCTCTTTGAATTCTGACCAGCTGTTACTAGTTTTTTTTTTTCTGTGGGTGTCAATATTGAAATTTACATTAGATCAATTGAGAAGAAACAGAGTGCAATAACTCGAGCGATAACTTGTGAATTGTTTGAAAAATTACTCGGACAGTTCATCAGTTGGCGTTAATAATTAAACCTCATATTGTTGAACCGTTTGCACCTATATTTTGGGATTATAAGCCGGCAATATCTGTATCTTCAAAATAAGGGCTGCAATGAAAATGAGCCCCTATATCCAAGCTGTTCTCTTTCTTCATGGAAGGCTTGTCAATCGAGTTTGTTCCAGATATTTTTACAAATTATTTAAATTACGAACAGGTTTTCTCTGGTATATAAAAAAAATTCTCATTTCGCTAATAAAGATAATAATTATTACTAAATAGGCGCACATAGTTATAATACGTTATCCTGTAGGATGCCTAAGTTCGATTACATTATAACACATGTATTTTGACCAAGGATGGATCCAAATCCATTGACAATGTTTCTATAATATCCTTGCTGTGAGGTTGTGCAATTATTATACTGATAAGTGCAGAATCTTATCTTGTGGAAGGATAAGCTTAGTCAACCTATAACTTGTCATGAATTTTGTTTGTATCGTAACCAGATAAGCAGTAAAAGGTATACATACACAGATAACTACACGTTGTTATACTGTTGGATGTGGTTGACTACGCACAAAAGGGCTGCTGTTATCTTGCGTTAGGATGAAGCTGACACTAATATTGCATGACCTATTTTGTCGAATCCTTCAAAGAAATACGCCTGCGTATCTTACTATAGTGACATGGATGCGTGTGACATTATTTTAATCGGTTGATGAGGTCAACTATGCGCATTCGTACAATTAATGTACAAGCTCATCGATGCTGAGTCGATTAGGATCTAGGTAAACTCATGCTGGGTTGGTTGGTTTGGACTAGCGTCGGACTTGATATATCAAGACTCGAATTCTTTGACAAATACAGATCGAGCACGCAGCTGTACGTACGTTCGTAGGTTCTCATGGTATATATATATATATATATATATATATCAAAAGGAAGAATTTTCGTTTGCGTTTGTCCTCAGCAAGTCAACTTTAAAAGTCAACTTAATTTGCTGACGTGGGGGTCTGACAAGTAACATGGAAATGCCACCCTCTTGCCTCGATCTGTTGCTTAACTTTTAATTGTATAACCTTTCCTTTGTTTTCACATGTTCCATCTTCTGACGCTCCTACAGCTTGTAAGACAAAAAAATGATGGTTGACATAATGTTACCGATCAATTGCGTTGATAGTCTAATTTTTTTAATTTTTTTTCTTCAAGAATGCATGTATTAATATCTTACGTATAGTATAGAATTGAATTAGGTTGTTTATGTATGTAGCAATAACTCATTAAAAGAACAAATTATGAAAACGTCGACTTGCCTAACGTTCACCAGTTCCGAATTTTTTTCCTTTTTTGGCCGGCAATTAAAGTACAAGTTACTATAATCACAAAAGTTTAAGAAGTTCGAATGTGGGAATTAAAAATCTAGTTATGTTTCTCTAGCATGATCTCTCCGTTCAACATTTGGCAGCATCTATGAACTTATTGTAAATATGCACGTAGCACGCGCTTAATCGATCTGTTGGTGAAGTCTTTTCTTTTGACTGTCCTACTTATGCCTCTCAGATTCCCTTTTCTCATTTTTGAATAGTCGCTTATAAACTAAGGCACGATTTTATTTTATACGCCATTCTCCGAATCTAACCATAGAATTTTTCCCTTGTCTGCCAGTGGTGCTTGATCCTCTGCCTCGACGAATTTATGAAATGTATAGTTATAATCTTATTTTCCATAATTTTCCATCATTTTTTTTAATTTTAACACAATCTGCACAACAAAAAGACAACTGTAAAGGATATGATTTCGTTTATCAGTCTTTAAGTTCTTTGATGTTTCCATAAATAACGACAGTATGACTACTCGAAAAATAATGTCTGTGGTCTATTGAATTGCCAATTTTTGGTCAATTAAAAAACTATCTGACATGCATTTTGGATATTTCAGTCTTAATATTGAGTTCTGGACATTTCACAACTTGGCTTTCTTCGCCCTTATTAGCTTTCTTTGTGGTGAAAATTTGGGAGTGTTCTTCAAAGTTTGGCGATAAAGTTCAGCTGATATTTTTGTTCATCCTTAGCCAAATTTGTACTGTATAATTCATATGGTGCATGTTAGACTCCAAATTTGTACTGTATAATACATTGATAATTGTTTAGTCCGGAGCTGGCCTGTATTCCTCTGTTATTGGACTGCTTCGATTAATATCTGTTATTGTAAAAGGTTGAAAAAGTAAATGATGTATGACAAAAGCTTATCCCTGTCGTTATTTTCTAAAAGATGCATGCATGACAATTTCTAAGCATGAATATGATGCATGATGTGTTTTTATGTCATGGTTTCAATCCTTTACCCACTTGATGGTGTCGATAATTATATATACTACAATTAGATACTTTGAAACGCAAGGGTAAATGTATCTAACAGCCGCCGCCTAATATCAAAATTCAAAACATGCATGCTTCTTGGATATCTCGTGCTTCACGTGGAGATCATGGCGTGTAAAAAAATTCTGCAGGAAATTTGATGGCCCCTAGCCTGCAAGAATGTTTGGGAAGTTTCTGACTTTTATGCAAAGGTGATGGCTCTTACCTCATAAGCTGAAGTACTCCTATTTGAGTATCTATTAATTCGTTTCTATCTTTTTCTAAGTGGTCATGGTGCTATTTTGATTTGACAAAGGCCATGTTAATTACATCGTCACCATTAACATCGCTTTCTTCACTTACAGGCTCTCGTTGAACTTAATATAGCAATACAAATTTTATCCAATCTTACTCTCGGTTGATAATATTTCAACCTTAACATAGTTAGCGAAGGTCGATGCTGACACAATTTGTCTACTTTGTCCAAATATGTGTGCAAGGAACTTTTTCCATGAGCATATATCATTCATTAATTCGAATAGCTCCAAACTTCTGACTCCATTTTCATGATGCGTTAATTTATCGATCTTTCGCTGAACACATTTAACAATGCAGTTGACTTGTTCTCACTTCATGGGAGGGGAGGCTTACTATTGGGTAAAATAGAACTAATCAATTACCTTTTTTATCTGTACATTTCACATGATATATAGTGATGATAAATGATTTAATTTGTTGATTGGCATTGTTCTTCTTATCCCTTGCTCTTGCCTTTTTCCGTTTAGATTTTTTTTTATTTTTTTAATTTTTTGGTTGGAAGACTTGCTTTGATTTTGTGTCCCCTAATAATTCATGTTAACTGATAAGCATTTGCATATGTATTGTCTGGAATAAGCATTTGCATATATAACTAAGTTATGAGTAATATCAACATGTCCTAATTGATTGTATTAGTCTAAGTCCTAATCGATTAACATGTCCTAACGGATATTTATTACATATTTAGCAACATATCTTATCTTGATTGTATTAATCCAAGTCCTAATTGATTGGCATTTAGGAACCGAGGAGAATCTTATGTTTGATGATTAAATCTCTCTTGACTTTGTCACAACCACTTCAAGCTTGCTCATTGGTAATGGTTTGTGGCTAGTTTTAATAATTTTTGAAGATTTAATATGTAATTATTCACGTGTCCAGCTTTGTATGTTTGTTTGGGAGTTAAAAATCCATGTAATGTTGATGCTATGAAATTAAAAATTATGAACTCTGCACGAGTGGTTGGGTCACTGAAAAGTTAGGACCAACTGCCTGAGAGTGATCTGTTAGAAGAAATAATTATCAAGCATTAACTAATTAATCTTGTTCATTCAATTGCAGGCAAAATGAGGCTATTTATTCATAATTGAAAAGTCAAATTTGGTGTGAGCGTAACTATTAATCTATGTATAATTATTTTTTAACGATTGAGATCATGTTTTAGCTGAGTTTTCAGGCTCTTACAAGTCCTTGAGGTGCCTCAATTTTTCTTCTTCATATTTTAGTTAAAAAAATGTAACACTCCTTCAGTTTTCTTCTCATATATATATATATATATCTCCCAACGGCTAGGATTCAGTCAAACAGACACATGTATTAATTACCTCATTAAATACATGCATTAATTACATCAACGCAGTGAATCCAGATTCACTACAGTGAACCCAGATTCATTACCTCAACGAACATGTCCTTCACTGCAGTGAATCCAGATTCACTACCTCAACGAACACGTTTTTCACTGCAGTGAATCCAGATTTACTGCAGTGAATCCAGATTCATTACCACAACGAACACGTTTTTCACTGCAGTGAATCCAGATTTGTGTTCGTTGAGGTAATTAATGCATGTTCTGTTGACTGTTTGACTAACTCTCAGTCATTAGATTCATCTAGATCCAATGGATGATATTGGTTTTTAGTTTTTAGGCTAAGGAGGTTTTTATTAGAACCTCTCCCTATATATATATATATATATATATATATATATATATATATATATATATATATATATATATATATATATATATATATATATATATATATATATATATATATATATATATATATATATATATATATATATATATATATATATATATATATATATATATATATATATATATATATATATATAGAAATATGGTATGTCTTGGTAACAATGCATAAATTTTTGTGGCTTGGTAGGATGTTGTCACATCCTCAATCATCATTACCATGTGAATTTGTTACCCGACATTTAATGAAGTGGATGAGGATTTGACACCTACTAGCCCAAGCAATTACTTTTTGTGGCTTGTCCCAGCATACTCATATTCTCGTCTCTCTCTCTCTCGGAGAGGAAACTCCTCTCTCTCTCTCTATAATATTATATATATATATATCATATATGATATATATATATATATATATATTATATTATGAGATTAATGAGTATCATTGTATAGGAGAGGATTTCCATCCTTGACGCCTGCTAAACTCACATGAATTGATGCGATATTATGGGATGATCCGCTCCGTTGAACTTGATCTAGCATATTCTAAAACCCCAAACCTCAAGTTTGGGGGTGAATTCCGTCGTCGTTTGACCCTCCTTTGAGCCATGTGAAGAAGTTCTATTCATGTCAAAACCATTAAATTGATACGAGTGATGAAGGTCAAACGACGACGGGTTCACCCCAAGCTTGGTATGTTGGGTTTTAAATATAGATCAAGGTTCAACGGGAGCGGATATCCACAATGTCGCTCATCATGTGATTAGAGCGCAAGGAGGAAATGCCCTCGCTTTGAGCAAGGATACCCATCTAATCTCTCTCTCCTCGTCTCTCCTCCTCTATATATATATAGTAATATAGTACGTATATATATAATCTATAATATATATATATATATATATATAATATATATATGAAGATAATGGGCTATCCTTTTTCATAGCAAGGAGATTTCGCTGCCTGACGCCTCTAAAATCAGCATGATTGAGCGACCATTATGGATGATCCGCATCCGTTGAACTTGATCTACATATATATGAGATTAATGGGTATCGTATGCCATATGAGAGTATTCCCTCATATAAAATGATGTGGCACAATTTTCACTAAGTCAATAAAGTAGGAGAGAGAAAGCCTCATAACCATACTTGATGGAGATTGTGTCACATCATTGTATGTGAGGTAATCCCTTCACATGACATATGATACCCATTAATAGTAAGGTGGTCACTTCTTATCCCGGCGCCATTAGATATTTTAACTTTTTAATTAACTCCATTCACAAAGTCCTGTTGATCGTGTAAATTAAGTACGCAGCCTCCCAGCCCTTCTTCCGGTTTTCTGATCCTTCGTATGAAATGTGAACGCGTTGTTTCCACGCGTCTTGTGGGGTCTACCACATAAATGAGACGCGGATTCGTTTCCGCGGAACCGAGGTGAAGCCGGCCCACGAACCGCACCCGCACTGCTGCATATATATAAACATTTGTTTATTAGGTTTTTTTTTGAGCGGAGGAGGTTAATTGCGAGCGGCTGCAGGAGAATAGCAGAGGGAATTTCTGCGGCTGTCTTCAATCGGCTGAGCAAGTACGAAGACAGAGGAGATAGTGGCTGCAGTTGAGGAGATTTTGTGTAGTCTCTTTTAGGGTTTTGTGTATCCCTTTGAGAGGTATTTGTGAGGGATTTGAGAGTTTGTGTGAGGGTTTAGATTGTGAGTGGTTGTAAACCCTATTTGTATTCTCTCCCTCTATTAGTAGATCTCCCCCCTCCTTGCCCCGTGGACGTAGGCAATTTGCCGAACCACGTTAAAATTGGTTGTACTGTTTTTTGTGTGATTTGTAATAGCTTTTAGGGTCCCTCGACGCGCAGTCCTAGAGCTGACGAGAGGAAGAGCTAATATCCTACTTTGATAGGATATATGCTTCAGATTCTTGTTCCCTTTGAGAAACAAGAATTCTTATTGCGACCTGACTATCTTGTTGTGCTGCCGAAGTGCTGCCGAAATTTCCGCTGCGCGCAACAAGTGGTATCAGAGCCCAGATTTCAGATCTAGGGTTTTTTGGTGGAGGAAGATTCTTGTGTGAAGCTTAGTTCTTGGAGTTCTCGGCTTCGGTGGAGATAGCATTAGGAGTTGCCGTTGGAGATTTCGCTTTCCTCGTGTGGATAGGAGATCTATTTGGAATCCGATCTAGGGTTCAGTTGGGTGGTTCCTAATTCTATCAAATTTGTTCTTTCTCTACAATTTGGAGTTAGTTCGCAATGGGAGAAGAAGGTGAAAGCAGCAAATCGATGGCGGGTACAATACAAGTTGGTTTTCAAAACACCAAAATTAGTGTGGTGAAATATGACGGAAAAATCAACTTTGGTTTGTGGATGAGCGACGTACAGGATGCGTTAAATGCTCAGAATTTGGAAGAGACCATCATGGTCCACGAGAGGCCACCTAAATATGAAGAGGCGGTATGGGAGAAAATGAATAGGAACGCTTGTGGGGTGATCAGGTCCTGTTTGGAACAGGAGCTGAAGTATGATGTGATTGGGGTGACGTCTGCGATGAAGATGTGGGAAATTCTCAACAATAAGTACCTTACGAAGAGTGTTGAGAACCGATTGCACTTGCTGCGTAGGTTATTCAGATTCCAGATGTCCAGAGGCACCTCGCTTGCGGCTCATGTGAACAACTATACGAAGTTGTTGTCGGACTTGGCGAATGTTGATGAGAAGATATCGGATGAGTACAAGGCGATTATTTTGTTGGGCTCCTTACCGGATGAGGAGTATGATACCTTCGTGCTCACTTTGTTGAACGGGAGATCTTCTATCAGCTATAGTGAAGTGACTAACGCTTTGACGAACTACGATTTGAGGAGGAAGGATAAGGAGACTTCCCGCGCTAGTACTTCAGGAGAGGCCTTGTCGACAAGAGGTAGAAGCCCATATCCGAAAGGTGGTAACAGAGGGAGGTCAAAGTCTAGAGGCCGTCACCAACTAACAAAGAACCAATGTGCATTCTGCAAGGAGCAGGGACATTGGAAGAGAGACTGCCCGAAGCTCAAAGAGAAGGAGAATAGCAAGAAAAAGGGCCCGAAGGCCAATGAGGTGAACATTGCGAAAGGCGATGATTCCGATGATTCGTGCTTTTCTCTACTGATTACTCCGGAGGTGAACCATGTGGATGCATCAGATTGGATGCTTGATTCCGGCGCTACCTTTCATGTGACCCCTAGGCGAGACTGGTTTGCATCTTTTGAGAAAGTCGACGGGGGCGTTGTTGTCATGGGAAATGATCAATCCTGTGGCGTTTGTGGGATAGGTACCGTGCGGATTAGGATGCACGATGGAGTAGTCCGTGAGTTGAAGGAGGTGAGATTTGTTCCTCAACTGAAGAAAAATCTTATCTCAGTTGGAGCTTTGGAGGCGAAGGGATTCAAGGTGACTTTCGAAAACGCTGTAGCGAAGGTTACTAAGGGATCATTGGTGGTGATGAGGGGAGTCCGCAATCGGAATTTGTATTATCTGAAGGGAAGCACCGAGATTGGCCAGGTTGCTTCGGCTATTTCAGAAGCGGACATGAGCAGACTTTGGCACTATAGATTGGGGCACACAGGTGAAAAGTCACTGCAGACATTGTGCAAGCAGGGGCTATTGAAGGGAGCCAAGAGTGGGAAGATTGAGTTCTGTGAGCACTGTGTTCTTGGCAAGAAGACGAAGGTGAAGTTCGGGACTGCCATTCATCAGACGAGGGGCATCCTGGATTACGTGCACACAGACGTTTGGGGTCCCACCAAGACTGCATCACTTGGTGGTAGACATTGGTTCGTCACTTTTGTAGATGACTATTCTAGGCGTTGTTGGGTGTACACCATGACGAAGAAGAGTGAAGTCCTAGATTTGTTTGTGGAGTGGAAGAAGAGATTGGAACTGCAGACTGGGAGAAAGATCAAGACGTTGCGATCCGACAACGGTGGTGAGTATACTTCTGACCCCTTTCAGCAGCTATGTCGAGACGAGGGCATAGAGAGACACTTCACAGTTAGTCATACACCGCAGCAAAATGGGGTGGCAGAGAGGTTGAATCGGTCTTTACTGGAGAAGATCCGATGCTTATTGTCGCAGAGTGGTTTGGAGAAGATCTTTTGGGCTGAGGCACTTACATATGCGAGCCACCTCATTAATAGGCTGCCTTCATCTGCGATTGAGGGGAAAACCCCTATGGAGATGTGGTCGGGAAAGCCAGCACATGACTATGACCAGCTCAAGGTATTCGGGTGCCCTGCATATTATCATGTTAGAACTGATAAATTGGAACCTCGAGCTAGGAAGGCCATATTTGTAGGATTCAAGCGTGGTGTCAAGGGATACAAGCTTTGGGATCCAGTTGATAAAAAGATTGTTCTGAGTAGGGACGTCACATTTGATGAGGCTTCTATCTTGAAGCTTCCCAGCTCTCATCAGGTGGAGAGCGACCCGACGGAGGAGATATCGCAGGTGGTGGAGATCGATGCAGCTCCACATTGTCCAGATGGTACAGTATCCATGCAGGTGCCGACTGAGGTGACGCCAGGCGAGCACGACGATGACACGGAGGATACGAGTACAAATGTGCAGGATCAGGAACCGACGGCTCAGGTTCAGGATTCTATTGCGGCTAGGAGACAGAGGAGAAACATACAGATGCCAGCACGGTATGCCGACACAGTTGCGTATGCACTTCCGGTGGAGAGTATCGATGAGTTAGTGCCTACTACATTCAGAGAGGCCGAGCAGAGTTCGGAGGCTGATTCGTGGCAGGTGGCTATGCAGGAGGAGATGGAATCTCTTCATAAGAACGATACATGGGAGCTTGTTGAGCTTCCAAAGGGGCGGAAAGCAATTGGTTGCAAGTGGGTATACACGAAGAAGGAGGGCATTGAAGGCACTCCGTTGAGATTCAAGGCTAGGTTGGTTGCGAAGGGCTATGCACAGGAGGAAGGTATTGACTATAATGAGGTTTTCTCTCCGGTGGTGAAGCATTCTTCGATTCGGATTTTGCTAGCTTTGGTGGCACAGTATGGTTTGGAATTAGATCAGTTGGATGTGAAAACGGCATTTCTTCATGGTGATCTTGATGAAGAAATATATATGACTCAGCCATTGGGATTCCGAGCTGCAGGGAAAGAAAAATTAGTTTGCAAACTGAAGAAATCGCTATACGGTTTGAAGCAGTCTCCTCGACAGTGGTATAGGCGATTCGATGGTTTTATGCTTGGTCATTCGTACACTCGGAGCCAGTTTGATCCTTGCGTATATTTTCGCAAGTTGAAAGGAGGTGCGTATATTTATTTGTTGCTCTATGTCGATGACATGTTGGTTGCCTCTATTTCCAGGTCGGCTATAGATGAGTTGAAAGTTCAGCTTTCAAATGAGTTTGAGATGAAGGAATTGGGCGAGGCGAAGCGCATTTTAGGGATGGAGATCGGCAGAGACAAGAAAAATGGCAGAATTTGTTTGACACAGGTGGCTTATTTGAAGAAAGTTCTACAGCGATTCCATGTTAGCATGGATACGAAGCCAGTTAGTGTACCATTGGGAGCCCATTTGAAGCTTTCAGCTGGTCTCTCACCGAAGTCAGTTGAAGATCGTGAGTTGATGTCGAAGACTCCATATGCGAGCGCGGTTGGGAGCTTGATGTACGCGATGGTATGTACGAGGCCAGATTTGTCACAGGCGGTAAGTATTGTTGAATATCATTTCTCCATGATAATGTTTTGATGATAACAATTTATATTTTGTGTGCACTAACTTTCATATGCAGATTTCAATATCAGAATATGTACAAGTGCAAGTGAATATCAAGGCATTTTGAAGTGAAGAAAATGAAGAACAAAAGATAATGTATTTGAATTTTTCTTTGCTTAGAATATTTGTACAAGCCTTGATCACACACACGCACACACACACATTTTTAGAATACACTAACACAGGCTTAGTGTGTTGGTTAACTATAGAAATCCCCTATGTTAACCATTAGAATAATAGTTAAAACTTAATTATAAAAACTCATTATTTCTGAATTTTTGATCTTAATAGTCGACTAATTAGGATAGTAGTCGATTACTCATGTATATAACTCAAATACAAGTTTCTGTCTTTTTACAGTATAGTCGACTAATAGAGATTATAGTCGACTACTGAGATGTTTGACAGAAACATAAGTTTCCCGACTTGTTGTGGATTGAGTTCGTACTGGGCACAACAAGTGGGACATTTGGATGCTTTGGTGTCGGCTCAGTTTTGGAAGAAACTTCACCGAGGTGGAGAATTGTGAACGCGTTGTTTCCACGCGTCTTGTGGGGTCTACCACATAAATGAGACGCGGATTCGTTTCCGCGGAACCGAGGTGAAGCCGGCCCACGAACCGCACCCGCACTGCTGCATATATATAAACATTTGTTTATTATGTTTTTTTTTGAGCGGAGGAGGTTAATTGCGAGCGGCTGCAGGAGAATAGCAGAGGGAATTTCTGCGGCTGTCGTTCTGAGCATCTTTTGTAGAGAGAGTTTGTGTGAGAGGTCTGAGAGTTTTGTGTGAGGGTTTTATTTGTTGGATTCTTGTGTAAACCCTATTTGTATTCTCTCCCTCTATTAGTAGATCTCCCCCCTCCTTGCCCCGTGGACGTAGGCAATTTGCCGAACCACGTTAATATTGGTTGTACTGCTTTTGTGTGATTTGTAATAGCTTTTAGGGTCCCTCGACGCGCAGTCCTAGAGCTGACGAGAGGAAGAGCTAATATCCTACTTTGATAGGATATATGCTTCAGATTCTTGTTCCCTTTGAGAAACAAGAATTCTTATTGCGACCTGACTATCTTGTTGTGCTGCCGAAGTGCTGCCGAAATTTCCGCTGCGCGCAACATGAAATTCTTCTCTAAGTATCTGAGAATGGTCTATTTGTTTGAACCCCTTAGCTATTGGTCCCCCAATTCATGAAAATACTGACAAATTAACGATCAAAGTGCTTCAGGATAGTGAGCAAAGCAGAACAACTGTGTTCACTTGGCAATATAAACACGGTTTAGGCTGGACACTGAGGTGCACATATGTACACAGCTATACTATGAAAACAACATTTTCTATTATCTATCTTTCACTATCGTTGAAGGATGTCAAAGGCCATAGGCTTGGACGAAACGCACGGGACCTTCGTGTAGCACATTATTATGCTTGACGATGATAGTCATAAGTTTAGCAACTCAAATAATCTTCGAGAATCTGAATTCTGGAATTTGATAAATTCGCAAACTATTCGTAGTTCTCGGATATAGGTAGAAGTTGTTGGATGGAGACGGATGAACCCGCAATTTTTGGCCAGAAGGATTCCTTGACATATCAGAGTTAGGCAATGAAAACGAAGAGATTGCAGAGCCGAATCTGTTGATAATTTGGAGCCGAGTTTGCCTATAAAAGTAGCATGCTTCAGAGTTCATTCTCACTTCAACCAATCCAATGTCTAAATTCGAACAGAAGAGTGAGAGGTAAATAGAGATTGTTTTTCCTTGTACAAGAGAAATATTGTAACTCGATCTTAAAATTTTCCTCGTAGTGAATTCCTCTGCTCTTACTCGTGATTCTTACCCCAATTTATTTAGGGAGTTCTCCACGTAAAAAATTATATGTCTAATTTACTATTTCCGCATCAATATTAGCTACGACTATGCTCTATCTCGTCACGATTTTCTTACAGAAATAGGTAGTAGTATAGTTATCTTTGATTTCCCTTTCTAGTCAACAACAATTGACACTGTAATTTGCTTGGACTTGTGGAACCTCAAGTTTATGCTGTATTCTTCTTGCATGAAAGCTACTCCTTGATTTATATATTCTCCCTCTTCACTTGATTCCTCCTCTGTTAATCTCTCTTCGAGCTCGAATGATTATCTGATTCCTTTTTAACATTTACCTTTGAACAATTTTCCTCTTAGCTCTATGTGTTAATAATTTTGAACTACCTGTCGACAGTCCTTACTAATTAATATGACTCGACTTAATCTTCTTGTTTGTATGAACAGGATCATAATCCGATTAGGACACTGTCTTCTCGCCCGTGTAATCTTTAGAGCTTAGAATTTGGATTTGTACGCATTCAGAAAAAGTGTCTGAACAAGGTTTTTTTTACTGGATTTTGTCTGCATATTTAGAGCTTTAGTTAGCGTTAATTGGCGATTCATCCACAAGTGCATCCAGATAATGACAAGATTAGGGGCCCCTAAATGACGCCGTTTAGGGGTCTCACACCAAAGAGTCAGGAGAGCGAGAGCATATGCAACCAACTTGCTGAAGACGAAAATTTTCACATTTTCAGATTTCTAGAAAAATGGATGTCTTAGCACACAATGACTTGTAAACCAATTTTGAAGAGAAAACAAAATATATGTTTGGATCTCTAACGGTCGACCGCAAGAGAGTCGCGGTCGACTGGAAACGTGCACAAAAGTTTGGGTGGTTCCTGGACTTGGTGCGGTCGATCGCGAGATAGGCGCGGTCGACTGGAAACGTGCACAAAAGTCTGGATGGTTCCTGGACTTGGTGCGGTCGACCGCCAAACCCTGTAGTGGATTTTAGTTTCTGTCGATTGGTTGCGGTCGACTGTGGCGGTCGACCGTGAGACCCTGTAATGTTTCCTGGCTTTTGTCGTCGGTTTCGGTCGACCGTCGCGGTCGACCGCGTGTCGTGCTGGTTCTTGGGCTTTTTTTATTATTTGTTTTGGGATTGTGTTTTGGTATATATTGAAACACGATTTTCTAGGGTTCCCAAGGAGAAATTAGAGAGTGTTCTGAACATATTGAGAGAGAGAATTTGTGAGCAAGTTGAGAGATCATTTGGTTGGGTTAGTTTGAGTGTTTGAGAGATTTGTAACGCTTTGTACTCTCCTTGATTTAGTGAAATCTTCTCATCCTCTCCCCGTGGACGTAGGCAAATTGACGAATCACGTATATCTATGTGTTTGCGATTGGTTTGTCATATTTTGGATTGGATTGCACTCGTGTTTGGTTTGGTTATCTTCTCTAGTGCCTCATGAACTCGTTCGGTATGCGAGCACACTTCCGTAAAAGGCGCGCAACAAATTTGACTATAGACTGTCTAAAAATCACAATAGATAGCCAATCCTCATCAAACACCAATGATTGAAGTTACAATCTGACGACTTCCAGAAGGCAACAATTTAAAGACTTTCACATAGATCGATGAAGGTTATAATCTGACGACCTTCACAACAACTGATGAAAGCTCTAATCAACAGCATTCACAATCAACATCGGGAGTTACAATCTGACGACTCTCATATTTTCAAGGAACCAAGATGAAGATTACAAGATGACGGTCTTTGCAACACTCTACAGAAGAAGTTATAAGTCATTAAGCTCCTTCTAAAACGTAGAATTCATCTTCGCGTTTCAGTTCTCGAAAAGTAGGCGACCCCCGCGTTTCCAACCTTCAGCTAACGAAACGCAGGCGACCCCCGCGTTTCCAACCTTCAGACTCCAAAACGCGGGCGGCCCTCGTGTTTTTTAACACCCAGCGGGTACCCAACTCCGCGTCTCCAGTCTAAAACGCGGAGTTAGGGTCTTGAATGCCAAACTGGGCGTTGTTTGACTCATTCAACATGAGCTGAACGGTTCCAAAACCGTTTCCGACGATTTAGGGGCGGTTACACCCCACTTAGGAGTGATTTAAGAGGCGGTTACACCCCCTTAATCTCATATAAAAACTAGTAAACTCAACTGAGTTGAGGGCTTTTTCT
>NC_033795.1:3085323-3096520 GCF_001876935.1 Asparagus officinalis | reverse complement strand
TGGCTGGCGGATTATCTTGGGATCCTTGAACATTTTCGGATCTGAACAGCAGCAAAGGGCACCTCCTCTTTGATCTTTCGATCCTAGGGGCTTGGCAGCAAAGAAGATCCTTCATCCTTCGGCTGGAGCTTTGGAGATCGGCAACAAGAGCTTCTTCATCCTTGGCTTATAACCGACTTTCGGTTAAACCAACTCTTCCATAGAGTTTCAAACTCGTTCAGAGTTATCAACTCATTAAGAGTTTCAAACTTGCTTAACAAGTTCTCCACAGCGTCAAATTGTGAGGAGAAGATATCGTTCCAGTGAATCAAGACGTTCGGATCGTCAACGGAGAGCAAACTCGACGCGAGCATTCGAGGGAGGTACTCCATTGCCACCGTGAAGAACCCAGAATTAAACAAATGGGAGAATCCAGATCATTCTCCTCTCTTTTGTAATCGGGAATTCAAATTGTAATTAAGATCGAGAGAATACAAATCAAATTTCTTTCATTTTTACTTGCTACAAATTTTCCACCAAACATTGACTTTGTAGCGCGTCTATGTTGCTACAACCATAATGATTGTATAAATGTGGCAAGGTATCTCAAACTTTAAGGCACATGAATGATGAATCATTTAAAGCTATTAAAAATGATTTCTGTCTTAAGCTTTTGCATCTTCCCCTGAAACACAGGGAGATAATTCTACAATTAAGAAGTAAAAAAGGGTTATGATTAATTTGCAAAACTTTGCCTTGTTCAATTTTCATGATATTGTCTCCAATATCGACTGCAGAGTGAATCTTAGTTTCTAAGATGACTGTCCAATTTAACATGATTTCTCGTTGAGTGAATCCTACTTTTCTGCATTTACAACATGCACGCAAGATATTAGCATAATATCTCGTACTGTACCATGTCTTGATCAAATAGCCAATGTATCGTCGAATATTCTGTGTCTAGCTTTAAAAAATGATCTCATGGTCACAATTAGGGGTGCAAAGAAACATTTATATCTTGCGAATATCTTGCTACAGGGACCCAAAATATGAGACCAATAGAGGGGACAAGTGAGGTGTCTCCCTCCTATTGGATAATAAGTTGGCCATCATTAATGATGATCAACTCATTATCCAATAGGAGTGAGACACCTCACTTGTCCCCTCTATTGGTCCCATATTTTGGGTCCTTGAGGAATTTTTCTTATATTAGATATGATTATGGATGCAAATACGTAATGAAATATCTGGATCCGTATGTAGAATATCTGAATATATGCACATTTGCAATTGTTTTAATCCTATATTAATGGAGTTGAGTTTAATTTTGATAATCATGGGATCCAATCTTAGTTTTTCAAATATAACAAACGTATTAATGAAGTCCCTTGTATTGTATGAACTATTAAGTTTTTCAATCCATCTGGTTTTCTTACATCCATTTGGAAGCTACTTGTATATCCGCATATAATATCCACATGCGTATCGGTATCCATATTTGATTTTAGTGGATATAGATACGAGCTTTCTTATCATGAAACATTCACATCTATATCCCTATTTCTAATTGATAACTAGATACGAATATGATAAGTATCACGTGGGGGAGCCGTGTCCACACTCCTAGTCACAGTCGGACAGCCTAAGCGGAAGGAACCAAATAAAAGCGGGTTGGAGCAATATCCGACCCGTAATGGACAGCAGTCATCGGATCCCGTTGATGACAGCGGTTGTCAGCTTTTTAACCTACACGGATTTCCTCACGCGGCCCATCGAACTATGGGCCCCACAATAACTTGACAATATTCTTCTCTTTCCATCGCAATCGTCGACCGGACTAATCTTCCCCACTTTTTTTGGGCCGAAAAGCTGCGGTTGCAGCGAAGCCAGGAGAGCGAGTCGAACCGTCGTAGCTTTGTTACCGCAGCCCGAAATCCCTAGCCGGCCGCTAAAATTAATTTCTCTCTCTCTCTCTAATTAATCATTTGAAAAGGTCACTGCCTTTTCTTTTTCTCCCTCTCTTTTAATTAATAACCACATAAATAAGCAGCCGATGCATAGAATGGCCTATCAAGAGAGAATTGTATTTTCGTGGGAAAAGAAATCCGTAGCATTTTCGTTGACTAGTTCCTTGGATTCCTATAGGTTTTGATTTTAGAATAATAATATATAAAATATATGTGGGGGAAAAAAGTAAGATGCCGCATTTTAGTTTAGCAGATAAACTACTAAGAAATAGACGCTAGTAAGGTCCTTTTTGTTGATCATATTGAAGAAAGAGGTAAATCAAATCATTTCTATTTCTCGATAACTTATCCTCGATACGGTTTTTCTATAGAGTTTCCATGGGCACTCTATAAGAGAGGAGAGAGATAGAGAGAAATGAATAGCTCATGAGCTCCCCTGATTTGCATTAATTTATGTGCATAATTCATTTCTCTCTATCTCCCTCCTCTCTTATAGAGTTCCCATGGGCACTCCATAGAAAAACAGAATAAAATAAAGAGTCTTGCTACAGGGACCCCAAAGAAGGGACCATGTGGTGGGACAGATGAGGTGTCAATTTAGGAGAATGTGATACACTGTTTATAAACAGTGCATCACACCCTCCCAAGCTGACACCTCACCTGTCCCACCACATGGTCCCCTATTTGGGGTCCCACATGGTCTCCTATTTAGGGTCCCTGTGGCATTTTCCTAAAATAAAATAAACAATAACAGGTCTCCCCGTGCATTTGTGTATCAATAAATGAGCATATCGTACGGAATAACACACTTTTGTGCATAGTGCTTGCTCCCTGCTTTCTCTATATAAACCCAAAGCTCACAACTTTCACCCCCACACCCCACTCCCCCTCTGAAAAATCCCACGCTATTATTCCCAATTAATAACACTTTAACAATTTTCCTGACCCAAAAATGCCAACCATCATCAACCTCTTCAGACACAGTGACATCCGCCGCAACAAAAGTCGCGGCCCACCGTCGTCCGCCTCGCCGCAGACGCCTCTCCGCACCCTAAATAGTCGCGACAACATAACCGTACGTCCGGAATCCGTCGTGCACCAGGTGGGACCCGGACACCGAGCCGCGCTGTTCACGCAGGCGCTCACGACGAGTCGCGCGCAGCTTCTGCGGAGGGCCCATCGACGTAAACCTCCAGCGCGCCATGATCTCTTGCGTCGTCCCGCCGACTGCGTCGAGGGTCCCAAAAACTCGTCGCGCTTGCCTTGGTCGGCGGGCGCAAGGACATTGATTAGGGTTTTCTTTTAATGGCAGAACGCCAACAAGCAGCGTTAGAGAAGGGAAGTTCTAAACCGATCCTTTCAACCGAACGGCGACCTCCTGCGACCCGGAGTACTCGCAAGCTTATCGGTCCGGATACGGGTACGGAACACGGGAGCGGTGAAGACTTCGAGAACAGGGCGAATTCGATCAAGCAGGTTGAGCGGCCCGAAGAATCGCAATGGCGGAATCAGAAACGATAGCCGAGACGATGATGCTCGCTGGATAGCGGAAAGAGTGGCGTCAAGATCTTACACTTTGTTGAGGAAATCGATAGTGGACGAGGTTTTGTATTTATGCTAGGGTTCGAGAATTTGAGCCTCTCTCAGGTCGCAGATAGTCTCGACGGGGAGTGCTCGATCTCAAGTCCCGATGATGGCTCACTGGATGCGGGGATCCGAATGAGGACGCTAATGCGGGCGAGCGGGCCCTCTGTGAGTCATGTTTGTCCAGATCCGACCCGTCAAGGGGTCTTAGCTTCGCCCGAGAATTCACAAGAGGGGTAGGCCGGCGACGGGGTTCTCTGCGCTTTTTCGTCTGCGGAGGATCAGTCGCTGAGATCTTAGGAGACGGGGAGTGGTCGCGGGATTATGTGTTTTCGGGAATCTTGGATTGTAAATATCGGCTGGGAGGATACTTTGTAATAGTGGAGTAATCGAGTGAGTCGTGGTTTCTCGATTCGACATCCAACGATAGCGAGCATGTTCAGTTAGATCAGCATAGGACAGGAAAGTGACGACGCTCCTTATGAAGAGCTCGGCAGAGGCGCGTACCGGTGCGGGTCGACGAATCGATGAAGTTTAAATTACGAATTAGTTATTCAGGGCGATACAGAAGGACGGGGTCGAATGCTAAACTGGCCGATCACGCGGCCGCGGAAGTCACCCCGCTAACTCGCGTACAGTTTGATGAATTACTCGTTTTCCCTCGCCGACTACGAAGTTCCCTTCCAGGCGAACATTCTTTCCGCCATTTTCCCGTCGCAGACGTCCGGGCACGATGATGCCCGGAAATCTTTCTTCGCCCTCGTCGGCGATCCCATCGCCGTCAATCGTCTTCGTCGATGACGGATTCTGGCGATGGTCGCATGCGGTCGCGTGGTTGATCTTGGTTCTCCTGTGCAATTGGACGGCAAAGCGAGATCTGACAAGACGTGGCGCTCGTCGTTACCTAATTAGCAAATAATCTTCAGTACGTGGTATCAGTGAAAAAAGTGAAGAGAGAGCAGATTGACGGCGATTTTAGCGATACGATTGGGTCTTCAGCAACGAGGCGACAGGTGAAACACTAACAAATAACGCCTGCGAGCTAGCGAGAGGCTCGGATGGGGCCGGAATCGCGCGGCGATAAGCCCGGCGGCGGAGTCGCCGGAGGCGGCGGGCGAGAAAGTAGGGTTTCTCGCGGCATTCGAGGGAGGCGGTCAGGGTTCAGAGAGATGTGATCGTCGGCCGTGAGGGGATTGGAAGGAGGATTAAGAGAGTGGATAGCGGAGCTTTATCGTGCCGGGACCGCTACCGGGGGGTTCTATCGCAAGCGGTATCGGCCGATATTTCATTGGGGGTGCGTCGTGGTCGGGTGACGTGGCGGTTGTGGAGATACGCCGCCCGCCGAGATTTTGCAGGCGCGGGTTAGGAGTTGTTTTAGTGGCGCTAGCGGGTCTGGTTCGGCGTTCGCGGTCCGGGTCCGGATCAGGTTCGTATCTAGTATAATCACTCTTGGTGGTACTTTTACACCTTAGTGCAGAAAAAAAATTTTTCTCGTTAATTTACAGGATATAGAGAATTAACTTGTAAATAAAAAAAAATGTGATAGGAAAATTTTTGAATAATTTGTATGTCTTACGCTGTATGTGTTGAACGAAATTAGCTCTAGTTTATTCGCGGTAATACTGGACCTGAATTGTCAATGAATAAGTTCTATTAATTCTTTGATTTGATTTGAAGACCGCTCTTGGATTCATCTATGATTTCGACGGCATGTATTTTGTAGCTCGCGTAAAGCTTTTTGGGCTCGCGGTGACACCGGTGAGCCCTAAACTCGCAGAGGGGGGTACAGGGGCAGTGGGCCCCACTGCCGCCTGTACCCCCCTCTAGCGAGTTGGGTGGTCTCGCGTCTTCAACCGCGAGCCAAAAAGCAGGCATTCTTGTACTTGATAAAAAAAAAATATTCTTTTATTGAATAATTGGGATCAGGCAATCAGATTATTACGCACGGAATAAAATTGAGGAGATAAAAAAATATATTTGGTTTTAGATTTTTGCTGACTTACGTTCAAGATGCTAATTTAGCGAAAAACAGGTCCAGGATAAAGAGCTGCATAGTGCAGTCATTGAATATCTAGAGTGTTCTTCATCCGCACATTAGTGTTATTTGGTCGCCTGTGTTGCTTTAACTTTGATGGGTAACATTAGAATTTTCTTTACTTTATTTGGAAGCTTGTCACAGCCCTAGAAATTACAGAAGCAATAAGAGCGGCCACATAATAATTTAACTGGCGCGACTCTCAAAGCATCCGTAAGGCAGGACTGGATGATAAGCATAGTCGACTCGCCTCATGATCCAGATCCGAGAATGAAAGGTGCTTCCGAATCGGATCTTGATGGCTATCGACTCGCGAGACAAATGGCGTTCTCTACTGCGGATCTGAACACAAGGCTCCTCTCGAATAGTAAAACGCGCATGCATAAGAGTCATTAAAAGTTATCCCGCATTGACTGGATGCAGCAGCTTGGACCCGCACTTCGCTGCCAATTAGGTCGTTATCTAGCCATTAATAGACGACGTTAGCTATTATGACCTTCCGATACCGGACCTTCAAAGCTCTTCGCACCAGGCAATTCTTAACAGTACTCATCATTGTGCAAAAACGACTCGGCCATCAGCCATCGGGCGCACGTGTAAAGTAGGGTCTGAACGCAAGTACACAGGCAAAGCACTCAGTTGGAAAATACCATACGTCCGGCCCATAAACCCTTCTCTGTAAATAATTGTGTTTTTTCGAGCCAATTCAAGGTACAAGATTTTATACAGCATTTGCTAAGAAAAGTCAAACAGATTAATGCTCTGTTTTTTCTCTCCACATTAACTAAAACTGTCATTGACGCCTGATGCTCGAAGGGCGTGTCAAAGGAAACAATTTATGGTGGTCCTCTAACACTCTTGGCCAGGTCTGTTGTAAGCGTGTACGGCTCAAAAGATCTAAGGACAAGAAGAATTTAAGCCATCAAAGATGATTAAGGGACCCAGAAAATTTAAGTTTAACCCTTCTAAATCACATATCGACCTTCGCGATGTAAACAGAGGTAAATTTTGTATACTATAGGAAGATTTGGGAAGCCTATAAATTTCCTAATTTCCTGGTGTTATGAATTGGAGATGTTTTTCTGGCTTGTTGAGTTCGCATGTTAAGTATTTGTTCGAAGCCACGAAGGCACCTGAAAGATGAAAAACAAATGGAGTTGTGGTTTTAAACGCAAATTACATTGGCTAAAGACTCTTAACATGTCGCTACGATTGTTTAATTTCTTCGAATTGCGATGATTTACCGGCAGAGTCGTCATGCAAGTTGCTCACCTATGTTTCCTTGAACAAGAATTCTTCCTATCAAATCAAGGGTTCAAAATGGACATGCTTCTTTATTGCACTCAATGGGTTTATCCCTATAAATACATTTCCCTAGTCCCATTGTCTTGGGATATCGTGGAGAGATATTCCTTCAAGTTAGTTTTCTCGAAGGCCTTCGGTCATGCAAGTTGTCATCCAAATTGATTAGTTCATTTGAATTTTTTCTGAATACTTAATTATCCTAAACGCGTAATGAGATTGTTGTGTTGTTTAATTATTAGAGCATTGAAGCCATTGATATTGAAAAAATGTAGATGCTCGTAAAAAATCATGTAGACCTGTAGCATTAACAGGTTGTTAGGAGAGAGGCGGGGAAAAAGAAAAAAGGAAAAAAAAACATCCATGCTCAGCTTTTTTTTTTAAGCTCTTTCAAGAATAAAACAGAAAAAGGCTCTGCTCTTAAATTTTTTTCTTGTTATTATAGTTGTCAATTCCTGGTTGAGTTGGCCTTGATTTCTTACGACAATTGGATTCTTTAGGAGTCTCTTACTAATAAGATAAATATTTTTAGAGGTATTAAAATAGGATGGTTTCGTGATCCAGATAAAGGAGAAAAGCATCTAGGAGAGGCGGGAGGGAAACTTAGCATGATACAAAAATAAAAATATTCTCTCTCATATACGGATAAGATGGAAAAGAGACAAAATTTTTTTTGAGGTGAAAACAAAAACGGAGGCCCTGTTCATGTATATATTCAATAAAAACATAAGAGATTTTACAAACATTACAAAATACGAAAGCGCATAGCGCAAAAGAAGATTTTGTCGGTTGGGAGCAGCACCTTCGTCCGTCAACAATCAGGCACAAATCTGTCCGAGTTTCGCACCCGGTCCTATGAGAAATACCAGAAAAGACCAAAAATAAAAGAGAGAAGAACAAAAAGACAGGAGCTAGCCAATAGGCAGGAGGCGGGGCTGGCACGGAATGAAAATACAAATGCTAACGATAATTACAGAAACAGTTCCAAACAGAGCAAGATAGGCTTGCAAGGTCTTCACCAGATCGAAAACGAGACAATTTTTGTCCATATGCAAACAGAAAAGGCTTGGGCAACAGCACAACAATTGTATGTTAATTTTTATCTTTATGTGTATTGTTATTTTTGTGCAGAAATCTTTATGTGTATTATTAAATGACAAATTTCTTCATTTCGACATAATCGTTGTAACGCATTGTTATTACTTTAGATCTAATGTTTTATGCAAATGAAATCAATGAAAAATGATTGGAACCTTAGCACCATGGCAACTGATGAAGCAAAAAAAAAGCAAAAGATTTGCTTTGATTGGTGATACCTCTATTGAATTATGTGTGTAAATATTTTTTTTTTAATTTCACATGACGCGTCATTAATATATGGGGCACAAATATTAGCTATGATTTTCAAGGCCTTCGTTCCAAGAGCTGATAAAGTGTTCAAATACTTTAGGGTCAGAAAGAGTAATAAAAAATTAGATTTATATTCAAAAAATATAATACAATGGATGCAACTATCGTGTATTTGTCTTTATTCTGTGCCTGTGGCCCAATAAAACAAAGTTTCCTACCGCGGCCCACTGAAATTAGGGTTTTGTCAGCTCGCTAAGGTTTTTAAGCAACTGTTCTCCCCTTTCGCTCTCCTCTCCGCCGTCCATTCACGCCTCTGCTACAATCTCGCCATCTCAACCCAATGGTAAAGAAAAACTCAATGGCGAAGTCTCATCTCGATCGAATTTTTTTCTGTCAACAGAGATTCCGAAAAAAATCCTCATTATCCTCCTCTTGCGTTTTTGTTGCAGGCGAGAACATCAGGTGCCACCACGACGTTGCAGGCAATGCGAAGGCCGATCCTCCCTCAACCAGCTCTCAAAGGATCTCAGGCGGAGCTGCCCTACTCCTGGACGTCGCCAAGCGTCACGGGCGTGCCCACAGAGCTCATCCGATGTAATCTCAGCATCCGCCTCTGCGATTCATGATTTTCAACATAATACTGTAGGAATTTTGACTTATAGTTTTTGTACCCCCATCTAGTAGTATTAGAGGAGAAGGAATGTGTGAGGTAACGGCAGCCAGGCAGGTGCTGACTGGGATCTCGACAGAGTAACGGCCAGAAAGGACGAGTCGGCGTGCCGGCGAGCTTACAAGAAAGAAAAAGCTTTCTGGCCTTGATCTCAGGCCCAGAAAATCGCGCGCAGTCAGGAGGCAAGACTCATCCAAGCATCAGTAGCATATTATCACGATCTAGTTTTGATTTCTTAATACATGTATATTCCTAATTTTCTGTTTTTATCCATTCCGGAATGAAGATCTAATGCAAATTTAAGTGGGCCATCATGCTTGGTAATGCTGCACAGTTTTCATATGTTGTGGAGTTTGTTGAACCATGATTAATTTAGCATAATGAATTCGAGAAGTACGCCATTGGACAGTTAACAATTGTGATGTTTATAGAAGTGGGGCATTAATGATGGTGATTAAGGTCACGGGTAACTTAAAATACTAATATAGAATTGCAGCCTTGTTAAATCTCAAGAGGCATATGCCAGAAATAAAGGACTTGGTAGCTCCATAACAATTATGAATTTATGTTAACCCCTATGTGCACACTGAGTGGATATTCATCTCCCAACATTTGGATTCAAAATACAGAGCTTGTGCCTTTGCATTAAGGTGGATTCTCTGTTGCACATATGTTAGGTTTGGCATTTGTCAGTTTGTGTTCCAGCAAGCTATAATGGTTACAGATTTTTCAATTTTCAGGAGCTTATATCTGAAAGTGCCTTAATATACACTGTCATTTAGCTTAGACTCTTCCTGTTTGTGCTGTTGCGGTATTTGTTTTTAAAAAATTTACTATATATATGCTTGCTAGAAACAAAGTTACCTATGTAGATTCTAGTAGGGTCTATTGATATTCAGTCTTAACCTACGCTTGATCGTCATTTGTGTTTTCTGTTGGGCGAGTTGCGAGACAATTCTTGACAGCATTTGTTCGTAAGGACAATGCATAAGGAAAAGGAAAACATTTCGTTAGTGTGATGACAAACTATTTTTTTCATGTTATTTTTAATAGAATAGCATCTTGAGAACAAATTAATCGTCTCAATTTGGTACTGGTAGTAAGTTTATACGCGTCTGATGCAATCGCTCAGTTAACACTTATGGACTCATTGTTTCAGATTGTTGGACGCATACTAGCAATAGATCGCATCTGAAGCCGCTTGGCTTCTGATTCATAATCAAAAATATTATTGCCATCTGATGACATGCATATATGATCATTCTCCTAACTATAGTTTTTTTTTTGAGGAAAGTGGACAGGTCAAAATGTGTCATTATTTCATTTGTTTTTTTATTCTGTAATGGCGGCTGTAATGTAGTTTGCCCTCATCTCTGTTTACTTCATTGAAGCGGTGTGTATCGTGTTGCAATGGCAAGTGAATATTGAAAAGTGAGAAACGACTCATTTTTTAAGCTCGCGTTTAGTAAGTGTCGTGTTTGCTTGCAAAGTGATTTGTGATAGTGAACTGGCAAAAATGTTGCCCGACATAGGAATTTAATAGCGAAAAAGATTTTGATGTCTACTTTGCAAAGTGAAAAATGGGGGCCACTTTTACTTAAATGACTTTAGGTGGTGTTTGGCAAATATGAAAGTGAACCGGATGTGCAGAAGATACTTATGAATTGATTCAAATACTTTAAAATCCAATTGTGAACATGCAAGTGAAATAAACTGTTTGAAAAGATAAATTATAGTTGATAGTACAATTGTGAGATGATGTGGTAAAGAAACGGATGTTAGTAATTTTATATAGTTAAATGTCGTTTACAGCTAATTGGCCTTACGATTTTTTAACTTCCCATGTGAATTCTTATCATATTTTTTAGGGGAAGGGCAAGAAGTGCGTTAGGTCACTACATGACAACTTTTTTTGCATTTTACTTTCAGTCATGCACTTGCAGCAAACAAACTTAAGGTTGTTCTAAAGTGAATCATTTCTCACATTTCATCTTTCACTTGCATGCAAACAAAACCGGCTCTATTAATTTCTAATTACTGCCTGATCTTTCCGCTTCATTCTTATGCAATTTGTACTTTCGACAACAACGCTTTTTTAAACGAATCAATGAGTTTTCACTTGTATGCTATGTGGATGCAAGTATTTGGGCAAAAGGAAAGTAACTTACACACTTAGCAATTTGTTGAACCATACTCCCGTGAGTTTAAAAATGTCATGTAAAGTGTGATATCAGGCCGTTGTGTATTCTATTATTGAAACATTTGTTTAGTAATTCTCTATTTCGTGAATTCGATTTTGTTTCCGGAAAA
>NC_033795.1:3083644-3085298 GCF_001876935.1 Asparagus officinalis | reverse complement strand
TTTAAAATTTGTTGAGGAAATCGATAGTGGACGAGGGTTTGTATATGCTAGGGTTCGAGAATTTGAGCCTCTCTCAGGTCCAGAAGCTCGACGGGGAGGTGCTCGATCTCAAGATCCGATCATGGCTCACTGGATCGGGGATCGCGATGAGGACGCTAATGGCGGGCGAGCGGGCCCTCTGTGATCATGTTTTCCAGGGATCCGACCCGCTCAAGAGTCTTGCTTCGCACCGAGAAAGTTCAAAAGAGAGGGTTGAGGGACGGCGACGTGGGTCGTTGTATGCTTTTTACGTCATAGGCGGGAGGCATCTAGTCGACTTGAGAATTTAGGAGTGTAATCGGGGAGTGGGTCGGCGGGATTGTATGATGATTTTCGGGAATCTGGATTTAAAATCAGGCTGGTGAGGAATACTTTGTGAGATATGATGGAGTAATCGTGAGTGAAGTTACCGTGGATATCTCAGATATGACATCAACGATAGGACGAGGGCATGTTATCAGGCGTTAGAATCAAGACATACAAAGGAACAGGAAAAGTGACGCAGCTCTTATGAGGAGCTCAGGCAGAGGCGGGGTCACCAGGTGGCAGGGGTCCGAACGAATCGGATGAAAGATTTACAAAATTTACTGATAATTATATGGTGGTGAGTTACAGGGCGATCAGAAGGAACGTAGGGATGAATGGCTAAAAACTGGCCGATTCACGCGGGCGGAAGTCACCCCGCTAACCATCGCGTTACAGTTTGAATGAAAGTTCTCGTTTTTCCCTCGCCGGACTACGAAGTTCCCTTCTCAGGCGAACATTTTTCTTTCCGGCCATTTTCCCGTCCAGAACGTCCGGGCACGATGATCCCGGAAATCTTTCTTCGCCCTCGTCGGCGAATCCCCATACGGCCGTCATCGTCTTCGTCGATCGATTCGGCGATGTCGATGCGGGTCGCGTGGTTGATCTTGGTTCTCCTGTGCAAATTGGACGGCAAAGCCGAGATCTACAAAGACGTGGCGCTCTCTTACCTATTTTTAGCAAATAATCTTCAGTACGTCGTGAAAAAAGTGAAGGAGAGCAGATTGACGGCGATTTTAGGCTACGATTGGGTCTTCAAGCACGAGGCGAAGGTGAAACAGGCCGGAGTGCCGGAGGCGGCGCGGAGAAAGTTAGGGTTTCTACGCGGCATTCGAGGGAGGCGGTCAGGGTTCAGAGGAGTTGGATGCGTCGCCATGAGGGGATGAAGAGGAGATTAAAAGAGTGGATAGCGGAGCTTATCGTGCCGCGTACCGGGGGGTTCTACGAAAGCGTATCGGCCGATATTTTCTGGGGGCGTCGTGTCGGGTGACGTGGCGGTTGTGAGATACGCCCCGAGGATTTGGCAGGCGCGGGTTAAGGAGTTGTTTAGTGCGCTAAGCGGTGTCTGTTCGGGTTCGCGGTCCGGGTCCGGATCAGGTTCGGTATCTAATAAATCATCTTGGTGGTCTTTTACACCATAGTGAGAAAAAAAATTTTCTCGTTAATTTACAGGATATAGAGAAATTATACTTGTAAATAAAAAAAAATGTTGATGGAAATTTTTGAATAATTTTGTATGCTTACGCTGTATGTGTTGAAGAAATTAGCTCTAATTTCTTCCGGTAATACTGGACCTGAATTTGTCAATGAA
>NC_033795.1:3040120-3083632 GCF_001876935.1 Asparagus officinalis | reverse complement strand
GCCCACTGCCGTGGGGCCCACTGCCCCTGTACCCCCCTCTGCGGGGCCCACTGTCCCTGTACCCCCCTCTGCGAGTTGGGTGGCTCGCGGTTCACCCGCGAGCCAAAAAGCAGGATTCTTTGTAGCTTGATAAAAAAATATTCTTTATTGAATAATTGATCAGGATCAAGATTTATTACGCATGAATAAATTGAGGAGATAAAAAAAATATTTGGTTTTAGATTTTGCTGACTTACGTTCAAGATGGCAATTTAAGCGAAAAACAGGTCAGGATAAAGAGCTGCATAGTGCAGTCATTGAATATCTTAGATGATTCTTCATCGCCCATGTAGTTATTTGTCGCCTGTGTTGCTTAACTTTGATGGGTAAATTAGAATTTTCTTTATTTATTTGGAGGTTGTCACACCCTAGAAATTAACAAGAACAATAAGAGCGGCCACATAATAATTAACTGGCCGACTCTCAAAGCATCCGTAAGCAGGACTCGGATGATAAGCTAGTCGACTCGCCTCATGATCCAGATCCGAGATGAAAGGTGCTTCCGAATCGGATCTTGATGGCTATCCGACTCCGAGACAAAAGGCGTTCTCTACTCGGATCTGACACAAGGCTCCTCGAATAGTAAAACGGCATGATAAGAGTCATTAAAAGTTATCCCGCATTTAATGGATGCACAGCTTGGACCCGCACTTCGCTGCCTAGTCGTTATCTAGCAATTAATGACACGTTAGCTATTATGACCTTCCGATCCGGAGCCTTCAAAGCTCCTCGGACAGGCAATTACTCTAACAGTCTCATCATTGTGCAAAAACGACTCGGCCAATCAGCCATCGGCACGTGTAAAGTAGGGTCTGAACCAATACCGCACGCACTCAGTTGAAAATACCTACGTGCCCCCATAAACCCTCTGTAAATAATTGTGTTTTTCACCAATTCAAGGTACACATTTTTACACCTAAAAAGTCAACAAGATTATGCTCTGTTTTTCTCTTCACATTAACTAAAAACTGTCATTGACCTGATCCTCGAAGGGCGTGTCAAAGGAAACAATTTATGGTGCCTCTAACCTCTGCCAGTCTGTGTAGCGATGTACGGCTCAAAGATCTAGGACAGAAGAATTAACCATCAAAGATGATTAAGGGACCCAAAAAATTTAAGTTTAACCCTTCTAAATCACATATCAACTTCGCGATGTAAACAGAGGTAAATTTGTAACTATAGGAGATTTGGGAAGCCTATAAATTTCCTAATTTCCTGTGTTATGATTGAGAATGTTTTTCTGACTTGTTGATCTCCATGTTAAGTATTTTCGAACACGAGGCACCTGAAAGATGAAAAAAAAAATGGGAGTATGTGGTTTAAACGCAATTACATTGCTAAAGACATCTTAAAATGTCTACGAATTGTTTAATTTCTTCGAATTGATGATTTACCGCCGAGTCGTCATGCAAGTTGCCTCACCTATGTTTCCTTGAACAAGAATTCTTCCTATAAAATCAAGGGTATCAAAATGGAATCTTTTTATTCACTTCAAATGGGTTTATCCTAAAATACATTTCCCTAGTCCCATTGTCTTGGGATACGTGGAGAATATTCCTTCCAAGTTAGTTTCCTCGAAGGCCTTCGTCATCAAGTTGTCATCCAAATTGATTAGTTCATTAGAATTTTTTTCTGATACTTAATTATCTAAACCGTAATGAGATTGTTGTGTTGTTTAATTATTAGAGCATTGAACCATTGGATATTGAAAAAATGTAGATGCCGTATAAAATCAATGTAACCTGTAGCTTAACAAACTTGTTAAGGAGAGAGGGGGGAAAAAGAAAAAGGAAAAAAAAACATCATGCTCAGCTTTTTTTTTAACTCTTTCAAGAATAAAACAGAAAAGCTCTGCTCTTTAAATTTTTTTTCTTTGTTATTATAGTTGTCATTACTGTTAGTTGCTTGAATTTCTTACGACCAATTGGATTCTTAGGAGTCTCCTTATAATAAAGATAAAATTATTTTTAAGGTATTAAAATAGATGGTTCGTGATCCAGATAAAGGGAGAAAGCATAGGGAGGGGGGGAAAACGTTACATGATACAAAAATAAAAATATTCTCTCTCATATACGGATAAGATGAAAAGAGACAAATTTTTTTTGAGGTAAAAAACAAAACGAGAGGCCCTGTTCATGTATATATTAAATAAAAACATAAAGAGATTTACAAACATTACAAAATACAGAAAGCGCATAGCCAAAAGAAGATTTTGTCGGTTGGGAGCAGACCTTGTCGTCACAAATCAGGCAAAATCTGTCCAGTTTCCACCCGTCCATATGAGAAATACCAGAAAAGCCAAAAAATAAAAAGAGAGAAGAAACAAAAAACAGGAGCTAGCCAATAGGAGGAGGGGGGCTGGCCGGAATGAAAATACAATCTAAGATAATTACAAAAACAGTTCCAAAAGAGCAAGATAGGCTGCAGTCTTCACCAGATCCGAAAAGAGACAATTTTTGTCCATATGCAACAGAAAGGCTTGCAAAAGCAACAATTATTTATGTTAATTTTTATCTTTATTGTATTGTTATTTTTGTGAGAAATCTTTATTGTATTATTAAATGACAAATTTCTTCATTTCGAATAATCGTTAAGCATTGTTATTATTTAGATCTATGTTTATCAAATGAAAATCAATGAAAATGATGGAACCTTAGCACCAGGGTCAACTGAATGAACAAAAAAAAAGGCAAAAGATTTGCTTTGATTGGTGATCCTCTATTGAATTATGTGTGTAAATATTTTTTTTTTAATTTCACGACGCGTAATTAATTATGGGGCACAAATATTAGCATGATTTTCAAGCCTTCGTTCCAAGAGCTAATAAAGGTTCAAATACTTTAGCAGAAGAAAGTAATAAAAAAATTAGATATTATATTCAAAAATATCAATACATGGATCAACTATCGTGTATTTTCTTTATTTTGCCTGTGGCCCAATAAAACAAAGTTTCCTACCCGGCCCACTGAAATTAGGGTTTTGTCACTCGCTAGGGTTTTTAAGCAACTTTCTCCCCCTTCCTCTCCTCTCCGCCTCCATTCACCTCCTGCTCAATCTCGCCATCTCAATCCCAATGGGTAAAGAAAAACTCAATCGAAGTCTCATCTCGATTCGAATTTTTTCTCACAGAGATCCAATCTCATTATCTCCTCTTCGTTTTTTGCAGCGAGAATCAAGGTCCACGAGTTGCGCGGGAAATCGAAGGCCGATCTCCTCAACCAGCTCAAGGATCTCAAGGCGGAGCTCGCCCTCCTCCGCGTCGCCAAGGTCACCGGCGGTGCCCCCAACAAGCTCTCCAAGATGTAATCTCCTCCGCCTCTCGATTCATTTTTCAAAATTTGGAATTTTGTTTAGATTTTTTCCCCCTCGTGTATTTGATGGCAGCAAGGTGGTGAGGCTCGGGATCGCGCAGGTGCTGACGGTGATCTCGCAGAAGCAGAAGGCGGCGCTGAGGGAGGCTTACAAGAAGAAAAAGTTCCTGCCTTTGGATCTCAGGCCCAAGAAAACTCGCGCCATCAGGAGGAAGCTCACCAAGCATCAGGTAACTAATTATCACGATCTAGTTTTTGATTTCTTATAATGTAGTATTCCTAATTTTCTGTTTTTATCCATTACCAATGAAGATCTAAGCAATTTAAGTGGCCATCATGCTTGGTAATGCTGCACAGTTTTCATATGTTGTGGAGTTTGTTGCATGATTAATTAGCAATAATGATTCAGAAGTCACCCATGGACAGTTAACATTGTGATGGTTCATAGAAGTGCATTAATGTGGTGATTAAGGTCACTTAACTTAAAAAATACTAATATAATTGCAGCTTGTTAAATCTCAAGAGGGCATATGCCAGAATAAAGGACTTGGTAGCTCCATAACATTATGAATTTATGTTAACCCTATGCTTGCACACTGAGTGGATATTCATCTCCAACATTTGGGATTCAAATACAGAGCTTGTGCTTGCAATTAAGGTGGGATTCTATGTTGCACATATGTTAGGTTTGCATTTGGTCCAGTTTTGTGTCCAGAAGCTATAATGGTTACAGATTTGTTCAATTTTCAGGAGTTATATCTGAAAGTGCTTAATTATAAACTTCTGTTGTGCTGTTAGGATTTGTTTAAAAAATTTACTATATATATGCTTGCTAGAACAAAGTTACCTATGTAGATTCTAGTAGGGTCTATTGATACAGTCTTAACTACTTGATCGTCATTTGTGTTTCTGTTGGGCGAGTTGCGAGACAATTCTTGGACACATTTGTTCGTAAGGACAATCATAAGGGAAAAGGAAAACATTTCGTTAGTGATGAACAAACTATTTTCTTTATGCTTATTTTAATAGAATAGCATCTTTGAGAACAAATTAATCCTACAATTTGGTACTGGTAGTAAGTTTATACGCGATCTGATGCAATCCAGTTAACACCTTATGGACTCATTGCTTCGATTGTTGGAGCATACTAGCATAGATCCATCTGAAGCCTGCTTGGCTTCTGATTCATAATCAGAAAATATTTTGCCATCAATGACATGCATAATGATCATTCTTCTACTATAAGTTTTTTTTTGAGGAAGTGGAAGGTCAAATGTGTCATTATTTCATTTGTTTTATTTTATTTGTAATGGCGCTGTATGTAGTTTGCCTTCATCTTGTTTCACTCATTGAAGCGGGTGTTCGTTTGCATGCAAGTGAATATTGAAAGTGAGAAAATGACTCATTTTTAACGCGTTTAGTGTCTGTTTGCTTGCAAGTGATTGTGAAAGTGAACTGCAAAAATGTTGCCACATAGGATTTAATGCGAAAAAGATTTTGATGTCACTTGCAAGTGAAAAATGGGGGCCACTTTTACTTAAATGACTTTAGGTGGTGTTTGGCAAATTGAAAGTGAACCGGATGTGCAGAAGATACTTTAATTATTCAAATGACTTTCACATCCATGTGAACATGCAAGTGAAATAAACTGTTTGAAAAGATAAATTATAGTTGATAGTACAATTGTGAGATGATGTGGTAAAGATAGGATTTAGTATTTTATATAGTTAAATTCGTTTAACTAAAATTGCCTACATTTTTTAACTTCCATGTGATTTTATCATATTTTTAGGGGAAGGCAAAAGTGCGTTAGGTCCTACATGACAACTTTTTTGCATTTTACTTTCATCATCACTTGCATGCAAACAAACACTTAAGGTGTTAAAAGTGAATCACTTTCTCACTTTCATCTTTCACTTGCATGCAAACAAACACCTCTTAATTTTTAATTACTCCTATCTTTCCGCTTCATTCTTGCATTTGTACTTTCGACAACAACCTTTTTTAAACAATCAAGTATTTCACTTGTATGCTAATGTGGATGCAAGTCATTTGCAAAAGAAAGTAACTTACACACTTACAATTTGTTGAACATACTCCCGTAAGTTTAAAATGTCAATGTAAAGTGTGATACAGCCTGTGTATTCTATTATTGGAAACATTTGTTTAGTAATTCTCTTATTGTGATTCGATTTTGTTAGTCTGGAGTTAACAGTAATCTATTTGCAATAAGACTCAGTTTCTACCTGACATACTGAATCTTGGTTTGCCAACAAGACACTGATCCATATGCTTGGGTTTGATATTGGAATTTCTCCAAATCCCTTGTGTTGTCCATGTACATTTTCCTTCCTAGTGTCTCCTCGTTAGTCATTTATTTACTATCGACTCAGATAAAGAATTAAATAGCTCAATGGTTAAAACTGTTTGGTATTTTCTTGCATGGCAATAATGATCATGATCAAAGTAACCACCTATGGTTTGTCAACATCTTGTTCTAGCCTCTTTATATTCATCAGCAATAGAATCTGCTTGTAGAGTAGGAAAACTTTGATGGACAGTTGGATCATAGAGTGTAACTTGGAAAAGAAAGGATATTGAATAGAAAGAAATGTTTATAATTTACCATCTTTGCTTGAGGTAGCTTGTGATAGGGTCAGTCTGAATTTTCGTTCATTTTGGTATCTACGTAAACCCATTTTAATTAAGGTCGACTAGGATACCCAAGTGCCAACCAATAGTTTTAAATAATTGGGGTTGGTGTTGGTGTTCACCAATTCAGTGATTTTATTGCATACTGTTCAATTTGAGTCGGCGGATGCTACCTTTGATCTTGTGCATTCCTTTGATAATCAGCTAATCTTATAAGGAGGAAACTTATTTGTAATTCATTCTTATTGGACATCATCAAGATCAGTTTCTATATGATGCAAATCTTGTTGTATTTGCCCTGGGTTTTTCATGCATGTTTTCCTTTTGGCCTAAATTAGTTTACACTGTTTTATTTTTTATGCTTGAGCTTAGTAAAAAATCTGAAGTGAATTATAGGATCTGATCTAGTTGAGGAAAATCTACTTCTTGCACTAGATAGAAAAGTATAAGAGGGTTGTGTTTCACATAGAGAAGTGCAAGCGGTTAGCTTTTGCAATCCGCAAGGATTTTGTTCTTCCGTAACTCAGTGCTCTAATTGCCTTTTCACCATTCAGACAATAGTTCTTTAGTGATGTTTTCTTGGTTTTATTCTCCCAAAGAAAGAGAATTGTAGATTAAACATTTTATAAGATCTTTGTATTTGATATTATTGTGTGTATGAACATCGTTATTCTGCCATCATTTATCCTCTCCCTGCTCTAACCTCACTTTTCCCCCCTCAGGAATCATTGAAGACTGAGCGAGAGAAGAAGAGAGAAATGTATTTCCCAAAGAGGAAATATGCTATTAAGGCATAGATTAGCTTAGGTTGATTTCCTTTATTTCTGGGTGTTATTTCAGTTTTGAGTTTGTTTTGTTAATCAGAGGCTCATATTTAGGGTATTTGAGATCAAGATCTGTTGAAACCTCATGCAGGATATTGTCTCCAATCTCCAATTTGACAGCTTTCAATTATCTATTGTTGTGTGCATTTTTTTTCTGTGTCTGTGCTGATACCGGGCTAGCGTGGCTGTTTATTTTTTCATATCTCTTTTTTTTTTTAAGTATGCAGGATTTGATTTTCATTAATATTTTCACATCGTACCTTTTCCTTTCCCTTTTTATTTGGGAGTCCATATTTGGAACTTCAACTAGGAAACTGTCCCCGTTCTTATTTGAAGATTTCTTGGCTATCCATTTCTGATTGTTTCTTTGTTAGGCTTACATGTGATGTTGACCGCGGGTACTATTTTTGGTATTCTGCCTTGATTTCTTTTGGCTGCCCAATGAGATATCTCTGAGGTACCGCAGCGCGGAGCGTTTTTGATCCCCATGACGTGTTTATGTCCGGTTTATGAGCTTGTGCCAACCGCCAACGTATATGAAATTAAAATGTAAATGCATAATAAAGTTTTTAAGATGCAACTTTACTTTGCAAAAGGGTATGTCATGTATGTTGTGGAACATGATGAAACAGTTGGAAGCCTTGAGTGACCCTCTGTCCATCGGCCCCCTGGCGACTTGAAATCCTAAGGTTAATAGCGTAAATAGAGCGTAGAAGTATCTTTTTTAGGCTTTGATGAAGTGTGGATGCGAATGTTGATACTTAGCCTACTTGATCCTTGATACGCGTGAATGTGAAATATATAGTGTGGAAGTAATTAAATAATTTGTAATCCGATTAAACGTGGAAGAAGAGTTCGTAATCGGAGTTGAACTCTTCAATCACTACTTTTAATAGTATTTATAAATTATTTAATTGATGGTTATGATTTTGCTCTATGCCAACAGCTTCGGTGCTCCATGGCATCTTCTGTAAATAGAAAAGCCTAAAATCTAGCTCTCTAATCTATAATTTAAGGGATTATGCGGTTGATAGGCCTTCCACACCTACATTTGTAAATAGGTTGAATTTAGAGGGTAGTTTTGGAGTTGAAAACATCATAGAAAAGGATAAAACTAATATTTGAGAAGGGTTAGTTTTCTTCAACTAATTTCTCACTTGATCTTTAACAAAATCTAATTTGGCTGTATTCTATCATATTAGATTTCTCTCTTCTATTTTTCCTTCCATATTTATGACAAAAAACTGGTATTATAATGCAAAGTTGTGTTTAAAATAGATATTATTGTTCTTGCTTTTAGTCATATTGTATAAAATTATGCATAACATGCATATGTCAATTCCTTTCTTATCATTATAAAGAGGAATAAAAAATTAACTGTCGATTGTAAAATTACACTTTTATTTATATTTTCACTAAAAAGATTTAGAACTAAGTTAGAGGATCTTTCTACATACTAACATTAACAATTTGATACCCCATTTACGAGAAAATATTCATTTAGAAATAAGTGTAATAAATTGTATTGATTTATATTCTTTTGTACATTGAAAAATAAAAATCTGAAAATTACACTCTTATATGTTTGTTTAAACATGTATATAAGCTCCAAATTAGGCTAAACTAAATTATCAATTTTAACTAAATCTAAAATGTATACCATGTGCATTGCACGTGTGCAATTCACCTAGTAAACGTGAAACAAGGGAGGTGAGTGAAGTGGTTATGGACAGAGAAATAATAGGATAGGAATTGAAAAGAAAAGGACAAATGCACCCTTGTTATTTTCAGCCCAAAATTTTAATTTTCCATCCATTTAAAAATTATAAAAATTCTTATTTTCGGAGCATCAAAGCATAACAATAAATCGCTCTCGTTTCTATTTCTAATCTGGTAGAGTCACAATCATCTATTGAATAGTGTTAGTTGTTTCTCCACCGCTTTTTATTAACAAAAAGGACCCCTTTGTTATCATTTTTGAGGTTGGGACAGTAAGAAGTAAGAACTCTCAACTCTCCCTCTTCTTGATTTTTAATTACTTTTTAATCGCAACGAATAAAAAAAGTAAAGGAATCGACCACAGTGGGAGTCGAACCCACGACCTTCTGATCCGAAGTCAGACGCGCTAATCCACTGCGCTATGCGGTCTTGATTTATATGCCGTAAATGGACAATAACTAAAACCGTAATTTTTGTTCCTAACAACCAACAAAAATAAAAATAAAAGAGAAGCACAACTAGAATCCCTTGATGAACGAGTTTAAAATGTTAAGAATATGGTTGATGTCTACTAGATATGCAAAACGATATCTTTATACACCAAAAATGGACATGTGCAATCACATTTTGGCGCACTTCTTCACGAGGCTCATAAGGATACACTGCTGCATGGCTCAAACGCTTTGCTTTCTCTGTTGGGATTGTATTTTTAATTCCTTGTAAAACTTCATGAGAATTAGATAATGTTAGAAATCTATCATGATTAGGAGTTTGGGTTCCATTTTGATTAAGAGTTTGAATCCTATTATAATTAGAAAGTTAGGCTAGAGATAGAGTTTTGGTTTCCCTATATATATTCTTCTATTGTTCGAGGAAAAACTAAGAAGAAGAGAGTAGAGAGAAGATGTAGTAGAGAGAATGAGCCAAATTTCTTGTAGTCTAGGGTTAGCAGATGGCGTAGCCTGATTCAAGAATATTGTGCGAGATGCGAGGGTTTCGTGATCTTTATCCGTGCAAAAGAATTATTAGGAGTGTGCTTTCGAGATAATATGAGAGTTGATTATATATGTGAGGTTGAGAGATTGAGAGACGAGAGTTGAGTGGTTCCTCTTGTAGTTCTCCCTGATACATAGTGAATTTATCGTATTGGCACCTCCGTGGACGTAGGTCGAAGTTGGTCGACCGAACCACGTAAATACCGGTGTTCTTTTTTTCTTAATTACGGTCGTTTTATATCTTATTGATTATGAGTTAGCTTCGGAGCTGCACATCTTATAGTAGGCGGGGAGAGCGAAATTCCCCAACATTCTCACCCATAAAACACGAGCGAGCGCTTCGACTTCAGTCAGCCGGTCCAAATGCTGGCGCTGGAGGCGGTCAAAGATAACACGGTGTGATTCTTGCGCACCAAAACCAGCTGCGTATTTTTCGTTGTGGTTACAAAATGCACAGCGTCTCTTGCACAATATTCTAGTGCTGCATAAGAGAGTCGGCGAGCCTCTTTTTCTAGAAGCAAAAATGGGTCGGGTGTGAACAGGGCTTGGGAGATGTTGATGTAAAGCGTGACGTTGGACTCTCTTTAAGTAACCTCTTAATTATTTGCTGACTTGCTTTGGTTTGACACTCCCTTGATTTGTTAGAGAAGAAGTAGTATTTTTTTTTTTTTTTTTTTTTCTCCGATTCAAAAAAAAAAAAAAATGTTGGAACTTTGTAGTGTGGATAATTTTTTTTCAGAAACAACCGTGGATATTAATACAAAATTACAACATAAGTTTTTATTGTTTAGGGTGAAATGACTGGGATTTTGATGGGTTCTCTTTACATTTTGTTAACCATGTATTAAGGGCAAAAAATTAGTGATTTTATGAGGTATCTTTGACAGCATGAAACATATTGAAATCATTCGTGTCTCTAAATAGTTGGTTTGTAGTAGATAATGTTCAATTAATGTATATATTTCTGATTCAGAAATTCAAGTTTTAATTTTGGATGTATAGTACCCTCGTATTGGTATGATATCAGCAGTAACGCCTTCTTTGTATTTGGAAGCGTACTTAATTCGAATTTTCTTGTATTTGAAATTTCTATTCAGAAATATTAAATGGTATTGTGCATTCAATTTTCATTTTCACTGTGTTGTTTTGTTTCTATTATATTAGAAAATAAGAACATGTCAATATTAGCCGATATATGTATTCGAAACAAATTGAGGGGAATTTTTTTTTGATTAATCAGAATTGGCTACGCAAAGTGATTAATTAAGCAATATCGTATTATCAGATTACTGAGTTGGAGATCTTATTTTGTTAATTCGTTTGGAGATTTTCTGAGGCCTAAAGTTCATTTGGATAAAAAAGTACCAGACTTGTTTAAGTTTTGGCTATTTATTCCTTTAAATATAATATATCTGAACTTATACATACATTTACATGGAAATGTTCCATCCAAACCGTTACAACTGTCATATCATTTTATTGGAATATTGACACTTTTTGTCAATAGATGCTCCTATTAAAACATAACCAAGGACCCAAACAAACTCTTGAATCAATTTGTTGTTATCCCTTTGCCCTTTCTTCAGATTTGGGACATTTGGCTTGCTCTGATAATAAAGGAGCTAACAAGATTTTAGACACAATAAATACGACTTTAATTTTGTCATATATGTATAACTTAAGCCTGCAAAATTTGTTACTTAGATATTAAAAGATTTAGATATTATTATGAAGCATTTGATTTGGGAGTTGTGTTTGGAGATGCAAGAAATGATTAGGGACTAGAAACACCAACATTTAGATATGAAATTCTATAGTGGGTGGCTTAGTTGGCTGGCATACTCTCGTCGAACAAGCACGAGCATGGATTAGTCCCATCCAATAGGATATGGACACATTGCGGCTTAGACCGAAAAAAAAGAAAGAAAGGAAAAAAATAAAACGTCTAATCATATGCTAAAAAAAATATTTTTTGAAAAGTTGTACTTTAAACCCAATATATAACTTATAGTTTAGTACCTTTGTATTTTGAAGAACATTTCTCTAATTTTGAACAAAAAAAATGTATACTCTAAACATTACAACGTAGCCTTTGCATTATAATAAAATTTGAGGAGGGTCGTTACTACAAAAAGTGCGCACAAAAGATTTGACTCCACCAAAAAGAGCACCCATTTGCCTCCTTTGAAAAGGGACCTAAGACTAAACGAAGCCCTTAAATAAAAGATGACTAGTTGAAGTATTTGATCACAAACTTCTTTCTTCTCTCGAACTCACAAACTCTTAACTCCTTTGAACCCTAAACCCAAACCTTCTTCCATTCTAAATATGAATAGCATCAAATATGAAGAGGTTAGTATTTTTTTTCACACCCCCCCATTTTTTTTAATGAAGGATCTTATAGCTAGCTAGAGCTAACTCTAGTTCTCAAACTTTTGAATATTCAAGGAATATATTCTCAACTCTAGAGGATTGAAGCTCTTCACATGCCAATGGATTCCCACAAACCAAGACCCAAAAGCTTTGATCTTCCTCTGCCATGGTATTATACATTAAACTTCTTTTTTTTTTTTAATTTCACTTAATTGGATAATAGTATAACATGTATCTAATTTCATGTTTATGTTCTTATATATGCTTAATTTGTATACATAGGTTATGCCATGGAATCTAGCATCTCAATGAAAGGTGACTAATTATTCTCAAAAAGTACCGAATATGGTCATATAACCTTTTTTGTCATGAGGGGAAAAAAAATTTAAACTTATTAATTTTATTTTTTTTAAAGGAACTGGGATTCGACTTGCAGAGGCTGGCTTTGCAGTGTATGGGATTGATTATGAAGGCCATGGAAAGTCCTCTGGATTGCAAGGATACATATCCAGTTTCGATGATCTCGTTAGCGATTGCTCTGAACATTTTACAAATATTTGCGGTAAGTAATAATGGATAATC
This sequence comes from Asparagus officinalis, assembly GCF_001876935.1. Lineage (NCBI taxonomy): Eukaryota > Viridiplantae > Streptophyta > Magnoliopsida > Asparagales > Asparagaceae > Asparagus > Asparagus officinalis. Next base: position 3,071,137 of record NC_033795.1, on the reverse strand, counting down.
TTAATTAGAAGAAAATCGATAGAAGATAACAACTCATTTTCCTAAATAGACTGTCTAGCGATAGATTAGTGGAGGTCCATCTTGCTAGTCACATCAGAACAAATAACCGTTCATATCTTGTATCCTTTTTAATTTATTAAGTTTACTAAAGAAATAATTTCTTCAGTGTTTTTTTTTCCATTTTTGATTTGTATTTTTCATTCTTTTACAGAGAGTAAGGAGAACAAGAGGAAGAAGAGATTTATACTCGGTGAGTCCATGGGAGGAGCTGTGGTCCTAAAGTTACATAGCAAGAAGCCCCATTATTGGGATGGAGCTGTTTTGGTTGCACCTATGTGCAAGGTTTAATTCCTTCTCAACTTCCAATCTCTATTTTCTTATCAACTAATATTATAATAATCTATTTATAATTAAACAAGAAGTAATTTGACGTTCTATTATATTAATGGTGCATCAAATGAATGTCTATCCATGAATCATTGAATTAATTCCTAGGTTCCAAGAATGAACATCTCTTTGATGCACGATTAATGCAATGAATAAAAACCATTGAATATTATCTCATAATTAAACTATAATGGATCTAGTTATTACATAGGTTATGAAATTGGAAAGGGATTTTCCTAACAATTGTTTACGTAAAAAACAGGATGACTATCAATATTTAGTGGAGTTAATCTTAATCAAATAATTAGTTACAAAAAAAATTATTTGTTTGACAGTCAACTCGACTTTTTATTTCAGATTGCTGAAGAAATGAAGCCTCATCCAGTGGTCATAAATGTTTTAACCAAGCTATGTAGAATTATTCCCACATGGAAAATTATTCCCACCCAAGACATCATAGACAAAGCCATAAAGAATCCAGAAAAGAGAAAAGAGGTATTAAAAAAATAAAATTTTCATTATTTTTTTATTTCTCAATTATAACTAATTGTAGTTTATTATCATAATATAATTCAGGTCCGCAATAATCCTTATTGCTACAAAGGCAAGCCTCGCCTAAAGACTGGTCATGAGTTACTCATGGTTAGCCTAGACATTGAGAAGAACCTAAATCAGGTAAATTTCTCTACCTCTTTAAAATATGTTATTTTCTTAAAAGTTATCTCTACTTATTTTGAAATTTATTTTTTTAGGTATCATTGCCGTTCATGATCGTTCATGGTGGAGATGACACCGTTACAGACCCGTCAGTCAGTCAATCTTTGTATGAGACTGCATCGAGCAAAGATAAAACTTTCAAGCTCTATCCAAAAATGTGGCATGCATTAACATCTGGTGAATCACAGGAGAACATTAATCTTGTATTCTCGGATATAATCACTTGGCTAGATGAGAGGTCAATGACGATAAATCTCAAATCCGAGTTGGAGCACAAGGCAATTCATGATGCAAAAATATTTTGATAGGATATGTATATTTTTGACCAAAATGTAGTGAAAAGACAACTAGTCGATCATAACAATTTATTGTTATGATGCAAAGAAACAAATTAGGATAAGAGTCATTTGTGATTTATTTTACAATTAGTTGTTTATCAAGCAATAATGAAAGCAAGTTGATGTACAGCGTAAAGATTGGGATAAGGGGTATCTTATTCACCTTATCCCAGGATTAAAGTTATGTGGATGAAAATATTTGAAATAAATAGTGAGTAAATATTGTTTAATTGAAGTGCATGCATCAAGTGGTTACATTTTTCTCTTTCCTCTTTTTCATGATAGTGATAATCCACATTATTCATGAGCTCTTTATTGTGGATTTGTTCAAGTCATTATTTATCATCCAATCTTTATTGAATACCTCGCAAAGACTTTTTTACCATACGGTTGTTATATGTAGAGTCATTTGCAAGAATACTATTAACAAAAAAAAAAAAATGTAATCAATGAAGTCAAATTATGCAGGGATATCGACAGGTCTTCAAGGGAACTTAGTGTATTGTGTGCCAAAAATTTTTAAGTTTTAATTTTCTTTTGAATTGACTCGAGAAGTAACGGCAATTGAAGGCCAAGACAATTTGAAGCAAGTGGTACATTTAGTGGCTTAGTTGCGTAAGCAATTTGGACTAGAACGCAGCATGATTAGAAAAAAAGAAGAGAGAGAGTCAACAAATTTAAGATTTTTTATTGAATACACACACACACATTTCATAATTAGCGCAGTTATCAAATTTAAAATGAATTCAGGGACCAAATGAAATTTGATACGAGCATTTGGTGATTACGTGTAAAAGGGGTAGACTAATTATGTGTTTGTAGAGAAACGTATTTATGAAAATTTGGTTTTATTAGAAACAACAAAATGGAAATTAATAGGTTCTTTGTTTTTGTTGTAGAAATTAATAGGTTTTTGTTGGCTTTAGAAATGACATTAGGCATGCTTTTGTCCAAATTCGTGGGTGGAGGTGTGACCTTCCACTAGGGGTGTGCAAAAAGTCCGCCGGCCCGGCCCGGGCCGGGCCGCGGCCTCGGCCTGGAAGCCCAGGCCAAGTCCGAACTCCGGGCCGGCTCTTTTGTGCCTGGCCTGAATTGTTTTTATTTTTTATTTTATATATATATTATATTAATATGTATAATATATGTATATATAAATATATATAATATATGTATATATAATATATTTTTATATATGTATAATATATGTATATATATAATATATGTATATATAATATATTTCTATATATGTATACAAAATATGTCATATGTGTGTTGTATATATACTCTGCTCTTATATAAGTAATATACTATGTAAAGTATATATAAGTATACCTTTTCTCTTATATCAGTATATATATCAGAAGTACTCTCTCTTATATATATATAATAATGTATGTATGTATGTATATCATATACTCTCTCTCTAGTATAGTATGGTATAATATACCAGTATATACTCTCTTATATATGTATAATCTAATAATATATATATATATATATATATATAATATATATATATATATATATATATATATATATAAGTATATTATATAATACTAGTATATATATATAATATATTATATATATATAACATCTCTCTTAGTATATATGTATATATAAGTATATAAGTATACTCTCTCTTATATATGTATATATAAGTATACATATATATAAGTATACTATCTCATATATATATGTATATATAAGTATACATATATATAAGTATATAAGTATACTCTCTCTTATATATGTATATATAAGTATACATATATATAAGTATATATGTATATATAAGTATACTATCTCATATATATGTATACTCCATATTATATAAGTATACTCTCTATTATATATATATATAATATGTGTGTGTGTATACTCTCTCTCTTAGTATATAAGTATAGTATATTACAACAACTACTTCTTCCCCATTGGCCCAACGGGCAACGGCTACTTATGCGATTCTCTCTCTCTCAAGTTATAACTTATAAATATATACAATATATTTACATATAATATATGTATATATAATATATAGTTACATAATAATTTGGAAGTATATACTAATACATAATTATATAAAATATAATAATATTAAACTAATTTTTAGCATTTTTTTATAAAAAAAAGAAAAGAAATTTAAAGAAACCTAGTTGAGATGTAATTATCTATTGTGATGCGATGAATTCCAAAATAAATTTATACTTATAATTTATAAATGATTTATTAATTATTAATAAAGAATTCATTTTTATAATTTTTATTTGTAATTTATGTCATTTTAAGTGATAAATAAAATTATTTTTTTGTCTTTTTTATAATTTAAAATTTAAATAAAATTTAAAAAAAATGATAAAAAAATTTTAGAAAAAGGAAAAAAACCGGGCCGGCCCGGGCCCGGACCCGGCCCGGGGTACTCGGGTCCGGGCTCCGGTTTTGCCCGGACCTGGATTTCCGATCCGGGCCCGCCCGAAGGGACAGACCTACCTTCCACTGAAGCAAAGAACAAATTTGACGTTGGGCTGCGAAAAGGGGTTGACAAGTCTTCAAAACTTAACGAAACAAGCTCAAACAAAGAGAAAGTATCAATAAGAGAAAAAAAAAACCGTTACACGTGCACAACGGTTTTTTATAAAAAATTTAAATTAAATTTATGAGAAATGCGCTGATCCATATTTATAGATTTTAGTTCAAAATAAATCTGACTTATTTTATAGTAAAAAAAATATAAATAATAAATAATTTTGAAATTTAACCACGTGTCATTACACGTGCACAAGAACTAGTAAGAAAAAAAAGCGCTCGGCAACAACTTAAAAAAAACATTCCATACCTACATTCACGAGTGGAAAAAAAAAAGACATGGAGTGTCTTCTACATAAATCATAAATAAAAAAGTAGGAGAGTATGATATGTCATTTACTAACAGTTACAATTCAATTTCTTTTGGTTATTTGCATATATCCGTTGAATCATGGGTATTTGCAAAACTACCTCCCAAATTAATCTTAGTATTTACAAAAATACCCCCAAATCATCAACTTTGAGAAAAAAATAACCCTAGCTAAAATCAGCAAATCATCATCTTAGTGAGTAATGATTGAAGGCTGGTTTTTCAAATATTGAGATTCAGGGGGATATTTTTGCAAATACTTATGATTTAAGGCGTACATTAGAAAGTAACCCATTTTCCGTATTTAACTGTCGTTTCGCTTGTAATTCCTCACCAACCAAATAATAAAAAAACACGTTCAATGCTTTCTAATTAAGCCCACACTTTAGTTTCTTTCTCTTTGGGTGACAAAATTCACCTGTTTCATTAATTATTGAAGAATCTTGACAAAATTTCTAAACAATAAAAACTAGTCTAATATGTACAAACAAAAACATCTCATTCGTTCCAATCAAAATGTCCCTCTAAATCTAATCCCTATAAACACCACAAATTAAAAGGAGCTATAACATGACCACCACCCAAATGCTATCCTATCCTCATTAGCATTAACTGCATATTACACTTCTGGTACTATTTTTGCAGTGTAGAGTTTTCTTTAGTCTATTGTAACACAAATTGGGTAAAAAATAGTACAAAAATAAGCATTATTGCGAATAAATAAAGTCATTATTACTTAAGTTTTGATGATGGATCTTCTTCGTGCTTTGTCTTCCTCTCCAACTCGAGCCTTGCCTCGTCTGAGCCTACAGTTCTATCGCCTAACCAAGATAGAACATCAGAGAAGACGAGATCAATGCTCTCTGGGGGCTCGGCGGAGGTGAGCGCATGCCACATCCCAGGATACAACTTGAACGTCTTATCTTTGCTCGACGCAGACTCATATAATAGTTTGCTGACTGAGGGATCGGTCACGATGTCATCCCCACCGTGAACAACCAAAAGGGGCAAGGAGACCTAATTAGAATTAAATAGAGCCATTAATTTAATTTTAACGTACGTTAGACAAGAACATGATGCTCATAGATTACAACTAGCCTTGATATAGAACTTAGAACTTAAGAAATCTCCTTTCTAATGAGACGAGCATACTGTCAACGTTACCAACCTCGATCATTTAATTTCTGCCCGCAATTAACTCCGCATATATCTAGTTTATAGTGAGAATGAGTTTGAGCATTAGGAAAAGCTTAATACCATCATAGGAGAAATACTTTCTCATTAAAGTTAAACTATGAGTGAAAACAAAATAAAACTTTACCATCAAATTTTATCCATCTTTTAAAGTATTCCCCCCTCCTCCCCCCTCAAGTTGAGGATTATAATTTCATATTCTAATATTCGTCCATTTAAGTAAGCTGTGGACTCTTTTCATGGGTTATAGAATTTATTTAGATTATTTTGACAGTGATATTTATTTTAAAATATGTTGTAAATGCCTTAAGCTAACATATCTTTGATCCTAAAAACAATATATTTAACCGAGGAGGTCATCCACAATTAGCCCAAATTTAAATTATATGAAGAACATCTGGGCTTTTCAATTTTCTGTTTAGATTTGTTACAGATATGGTCACGATGATGCCTTAAGCTAACATATCTTTGATCCTAAAAACAATATATTTATAATATTATACAGCTGACAATCATCTTTGTTTATTTAATCAACATGGCTTAAAAGTAAGCACGATGCTACATCCAAGCTATGTTTATGATGGCTACAATCTTAAAAAAATGAAAAATTGGGTCTAGCTACAAACAATGATACCAAAAAATCCATCATGCCGAGCACAATCTCAGGCTAAGAATATAAACAAAGATTTTCCATGTTTAATTGTACCTCTAATTCATGTACAATAAAGACAATTACAAAAACATCCTTCTTCATTGATTGCATGTCTTGAACTAAACTAAAGTAATTTCTGTTACGTTTAATTAAAAAGTAATTGATTTTCTACAAATCAAGATATAAACTGAATATATATTACCTTTTTAGTTTTCCTATATATTAAAATTAATAATGCACATAAATTAAATAGAGGGATACATAAATTTACCTGCTGTAGATTCTTTTCAATATCTAAACTCACTATGAAAAGCTCACGGGCAGTATTCAACCTTACCCTTCCCTTATAACAGTACGGATTTCCCCTAACCTGTCGAGAAAAAGACTAACGAACATCTCAATATATTTTAATTTAAAATCACAAAATATTAAAAAAAAAATTATTTTTTACCTCTTTCCTCTTTTCAGGGTTTTTGAACGCAATATCAATAATGTCTTGAGTTGGGGTTATTCTCCATGTCGGTATGATCTTACACAACTTGTCCAAGATGCTGATCACCATTGGATGTGGCCTCATATTTGCAGCAATCTGTCAACAAATAATTATAAAATTTTCTGAGTAAATCAAAACAGATATGTCATACATGATGCCAGGGCCGGCCCAAGCTTTTTTGAGGCCCTGTGCGAAATGATAAAACGAGGCCCTCTTCTATATAAATGTTGAACTATAAATTTATTGAATTATATTTATTGGTGTGTTTCCTAGTTAATAGGGAATAGTTAATTGGGAATTAATGAGTTCAAATTGAATTTCCTAAACTTTAGGAGACAAACGAGCAACTAATCATAATTGTAGTACTAATTGGTGTATATTTCCGGTAAAATGTAAATCAGATGGGTCATGGGTGTTAGGCAGTTAGGCTTAGGCAATGGACATAAATTATTATTTAATTTAGTGGGCTAGTATTAGATTATTAAGCCCTTTTTTAAACAAACAAAAGACTTATTGGAAAGAATTAAGAAATATACTATGGGCATTTTTAAAAATTTGGGCCTTACTTTGAAATGGGGCCCTGTGCGGTCGCCCCCCTACCCCCCCTCTTGGGCCGGGCCTGCATGATGCTGGTTATAACATACTAGTGTGTGCCCCGTGCGAAGCACGACCTTTCCTTTTTTTATTGCTATAGTAATCTCGTTTTTAATTGCTACAATATATTTTTTAATGTTACAGTCTCCCACCTATGTTACCGTTGTTTTTTTTAAAATGCTACAGTATCCTGCATATACTATAGTACTATTTCCTTGAAAATGCTACAATAATCACTGTATCATGAATAATGATTCTTGGGTCCTCCAATTATTATAAAAGAAAATTAGATCTCTACCTCAGCACATATCCAGACCGCTACATATATAGCCCAAATTATTACCATATCTTGATCATATAATTGATGGCTTGGAAGGGCACACCAGTCTTTTTAACTCTTCTAATTATTGATTAATCAGAAAACTTCTAATCGATTACTTAAAATAATACCTTGCACATGGGGGCAACCAAAATAGCACCATGCCAGTAGGTTGGATGCTTTCTGTGAAGAAGAAGGGCAGCAGATCCTCCCATGGATTCTCCTAGCAAAAATCTTTGCTTCTTTTTATACTCTTGTTTCTCTAACAAATTGAAAGAACAAAAATGTGAACATATTTCTCTTGGAAAAAATGCAGTTAATTTAGTATGAATTTTTTTTTTAATTAGTACCACATATGCTCATAAAATAGTGAGAGCAATCATCAACAAGACCATCAAAGCTTGGAATGTATCCCTGGAGTCCTGATGATTTTCCATGGCCTTCATAGTCTATTCCGTATACCGCAAATCCTGCTTTGGCAAGTCTAATCCCGGTATCTAATATAAAAAAAAATAAAAGGAAAATATCATTACAATGTATTCTTTTGTTACCAAAATCTAAGTATGTATTAAAATTGTGACAGAAATTAAAGAACTACGTACCTCTCATAGATATGCTGCATTCCATTGCATACCCTGCAGCTTAAATTGCAATCATTAGAATTATAAGGGAAGTAATTTGAAAATTGAAATATCAATATAAGTGTTTTTTTATACCATGACAAATGAAGATTAAGGCTTTTGGGCCTTGATTATGTGGGAGCCATCTGCATGTAAATTGCTTTACTCCACGAGGACTGAATATAAATTCCTAATTGAAATTGCACATAACCAAAAGTAAGCTAGAAAAAGAGAAAATAGCATGAGGGGAAAATAAATAAATAAACCTTTTTGATTGGGCATGGCTCACCTCATCATATTTGATATCTTCCTTTGCTTCAGCCTTCAAAATTTATTAAAAAAAACAAAGATAAGAAAATACTTGAAAAGTTAATGAGAGAGAGAGAGAGAGAGGGAGGCTCATACCATGAGAAAGGAGAGGAGCAGCCAAAATAATGAAGAATTGTTAATGGTGAAGAGAGATGATGGGATAAATTATTACTGCATGTATTTATTTATATAAGAGAGACTAGAGAGAATGAATGAAGAATGGAAGATGAGGAAAGCTTGTATAAGACCTGAATCTCTGTATGCACAAATTGCTCCCAGATCCCTCTGTATGCAAAAATAACTCCTGGGTCCCTTAGATGACAAAAGATTAGTTCTTAAATCCACAAAAGAGAACCACGAAGGATGTATTCTTGACTTTTTGTAATAAGGAAAATTATTTCCCTAGGATGACTTTAATTATTATTATTTTCCGGGAAAGTCGTAGCTAGCAAATTTTCTTTTAGGCTATGTTTGGTTTGAGAGAAAGGGAAAGAAAGGAAAGTAAAATAAAAGAGAAAGTGAGTTTCTGGTGTTTGGTTTAAAAGAAAACAAAAAAGAAAACGAAAATCATTTTCACTGCAGAAAAACAGACACATAATTTTTCGTTCCCCATTTCTCTCCGCTGCCCTTGTGAAAACGAGGGAGAGTGACGGAAAAAATCCCCCGACGCGATCGCGACGATCCTGATCTCTCCTCGTCGCCAAACTCGAGTCCCCTCTCTCTCTCTCGGAAAAAATCCCCCGACGCGATCGCGGCGATCCCGATCTCTCCCCCCAAATTATCATCCTCGGCTCCCGCCTCCCGCCTCCCGCTGTTGAGCCGACGCCGACGCATCCTCGGCTCCCACCTCCCGCCTCCCGCTGTCGAGCCGACGCCGACGCCGAGATAAGGTAAGGTTTGAACAAGACCTTAGAAACCCTAGTTAATGTTTCCAATATACTGTTCGTATAGATTTTGAATCGATTGTTAGCTATGGGAATATTGTGTATACCCAGCGATCTGATGGAAATATGAGATTCTGATCGAGATTTTGAATGGATTGGTATGCTGCGATTTTGGATCCAGGCAATTTAGTCAACAATTGTGAGGGAATAGATCTTAAAATTTTAGCTAATTTCATGAAGAGGATTTTGGTTATTCCCACATTTAGTTTATTTCTCAGTACTGTTTTGGTCTCGATCCAAAATGCTCCTAATTATGCTTCTCATGCAGTTCTATTTGAATGAATCTCGAGAAAGTATTATTAAGTTCTTGTTATCTGCAAATTTTGAGTACTATGCATTTACCAAGGTGAGCTTCGATTCGAGCTCGTAATTATTTTTTATATGGATTTTGTTCTGTGGGGATGCTCTTCTATGGATTTTGTTCTATACTTCAGCAAAATCACCTTCAATTTATACTATTCTTACAGCTAAAGAAATAACCAGGCACAAAAAGGAAAAGGTTATATTCATCCACCACCTTGTTTACTTTGAAGTTAGAGAAATAAAGGAACATTAACAACAGTCCACATTGATTATTTGCTTCCTTTTGCACTTCCGAACACTAATAATATTTATTTCATCCTGTCTGAAAACATGCAGGAGCCATGATGTTGTGTTAATAAGGGTTTCATGTGATAGGGGAAGCAAATGGGCTTTTTTTTTCTATAACTGAAACTTGTATTCTGATTTTTAGAGATAATGTTCACTCCAATTCCTACATTTCTTGTTAAGTTGCTCGTTCGAGTAAATTATCTTTTCAGTTATTGGCTTGTAAATGCTTAGTGTTATAAATTTCAGTTATAAATTATAATAGTTTTTTTTTGTGTGTATATTGAAGAGCTGGATAAGTGTCTATGCTACTTAAATCACTCTTTATTTGTTAAATAAGGATGCTGTGTCGTTTATCCTAAAATAACACCACATAAAGAAACTCCATACGCGAAATGGGAATCAGGTCATAGCCAATTAACTGCAGGTTCTTTCGTTCCCCTGTCATAAGCACATAAACTACTATTATTAAAACTTAAAATGGGATAACATTATTATCTCTTTGAAGGAAGTATTTTCGAATTTATTCGAAAATCTACTCCCGGCATTCAACTTGACTAATTACATCCACTTGGATCTCTTGAGGATGGTGCTCTTTATTTGTTTTTTGAAGTATTTTTGAATTTATTCGAAGTTATCTGACAATAATCAGTTTTTATTCAGGATGGTGCTCTTTATTTGTTTTTTGAAAATTTCAAATGTTTTTTTTCCTTTTTTTGCTTTGTAGTTAATGGCAAAATCGATGATCACTAAATCTGAATTGATGTTTTCGTTTTGTTCACTCGCAATTAGGTTGTCTTTGGTGATATCTTTGATCTTTTCGGAACCGCTCCAGATTCTACTGCAGGTTTCTCTTGGATCTCTCTGTCAACATGAATACAAATTCATCCGAGGTAAATTCTGTTCATATTTGTTTTTTGAAGTTTAATTTGTTGCACGTGTGCGCACGCACCAACAGAATGAAAATGTTAAGAAGAGGAATTTAAACTCTTTGGTCACATTATTAGATTGCAATTTAACAACTTACAGTTTCACAATATTGAGGTTCTGTGCATTTAGGCTAATGAGGTTCTGTGTAAATTAAACATCACATTTCTTTGTTCTAATTCATTATTTGGGAATCCATCTGAATTGTGAACTTTCAGAGCTTGGTGAGCTCTCAATGGCTGATAAGTTCTTGAAGAAGTTGGTATTCAGGCCAAAGATGTCCAATGATGGGTTATTTGAGCTCCCTCTTGTTGTTTGTGCAGGTTGCATATATTCAGTTTAATTGTTTCTGATAAAAATTGTTAAATATAGTACTATGTGCACAGATACACAAGTAATTTTAGCTTTCTATATAGATAGCTATATATAATTAATTTGCTATATATAGAATTCTCATGCATGAACTTGTTGATATTGGAAAAATGGCATGTATTATTGCAATTTGTTTTCATATAACAAGTATGTATTGCTGCCAAATTAATGAATTGTGAACTTTGAATATATGATTTTGTTTTTACCTTTTCATTGAATTGGTTCTTTATGTTTATCACTGTATGGTTCTCTATTCCTTCAAGTTCCTCATTGTTTTTTTCCCTCTTCCTTATGTCTTGTGTTCCTGGAAGAGGGAGATAGCTTTTCCAGGATATCAAGCTTTTCCATACTTTTGTATCTAGTTGCATTTATATATATATGCTTCGCTTGTCAAATACTAATCTTTTAAGTAATGTTGCATATTAACAAGCAGGCCGTTCATATGGATTCACAACTTGGAAGTCAATCAAGTTCAAAGAAAAATATTGTATGGACAGAGAAGATGGATATTTGCTTAACTGAAACATTGAGAGAACAAGTGCACAAAGGGCAAAAGCCCGATCGAAGTTTCTCATATCATGCTTATCAAGCAACATGTGCAGAGTTATATGCTAAATGTGGAATAAAGGTTGAAGTGGATCATATTAAAAACCGATTGAAGACACTTAAAAAAGATATGGGCGCATTTCAAGACATGCAGAATTCTTCTAGTGGATTTGCATTTAATCGAGTGACAAGGATGATGGATGCGGAGCCAAAAGTTTGGGAAGATTACATAAAGGTATGTTGAATAATTAGTCATTTATTATTTTTATCTAAATTGTACTCTGGTCATGTTTCTGCAATAGGCCAATGTCTGCTCCGGTTTAGAACAATGGTAGCATATATGTACGATAGTTCTTCTGCTTGAATTACTTTCAGTTTGCTGAAATTATTGCAAGTGAAATTGGACTGAGTTGCGTATGAACGCTTTTTCAAATAGGCAGCAAGCATAAGCTGATGTTTATTTGCTCGTAAATTCAGGTTCACTTTTGCTTAAATTCTTTCAAGCAGAGTATTAGGAGGTAATTTAATTTAATTTACACTCTAATTACATGTTTTCATTTTACCACTTAGTTCATAAGTTTAAGGTATAATGACAAAACTGATAAAAACTTATTGGTTTTTATCCATGTTTGCTGAACTCAAAACATTTCTGTTTCCAACAATACCTTCTACAAATTTACCAAAAGGCTTAGTTTTCATGTGTAGTAAACATATTTTTCCGTAGCTGTGCATATAATTGCCAGATTCAGGTCTCATATATACTCATCAACTACTGCTTAGTGTACTGATAAGGTAATAACTGGCAGAGTGCAGCCACTGAAATTTAACCGAACTCCTCTCCAGCTTCTCCTTTGTCTAGGCTTGGATATGCTAATTAACATAGTGCATGGAAAAAGGTACAGCCATCCCTTTTGCTTCATCAATCAGGCTGGAAAATGGTACAATTCTCTCATCATTCGTGTCTTGAAGCCATGTGAAGCTCCAGACACAAATCAGAGCCTGCTCATTACTCTACCCTCCAAAAGACATCTTTTGCTTTCTTCACATAACCCTATTTGTGATGTGATTTCTCTCTTTGTGAAGCTTTATGATTCCAACTGAAAAAATGACTGGGATTATCGATGTTGGGTACACCGTGCTTGAAATTAATCTTTGATCCGGGTGAATTCTGAAGTCTTGCATCAACTTCATTTCGCAATTCAGATTTTCAAACATGTTAGCAAGTAATCTTGTTGCCCACATTGTCCCATGTATCGCATGTATATTCATGAATATGTCATCGCGAATGTATGTATCACTGTCATGTGATGGTTTTTCCTTGGAAGGGTTTTATCACTATCATTTTTCTTCTTTTGGTTTAGCTAACATATAGTAGTTATATTATGCATATGTTTTGCTAATTTTATAGGTTTTTGATGTTTATATTCTACTTATTTGAAATTTTTTGAATTAATTTCAGGGGATGAAGGATGCGAGATTGATGTTTTGATGGGCTCACTAAAGTCAAAAACCAAGGACTTCGGCATATTTTTCTCTCTCTTTGGTTAAGATTCTCTATATATGAAATTGATTGTAATAGATTTTGTTGGTTAAGATTTTTTTTATGAAATTGATTGTAATAGACTTTGTGACTAGAAATGGATTATACTTTATATTAGGAATATCATGACATTTACTTTTGATTTGTTTTGGTTCTTTCATTGACCTTTCTTTCTGCAAATATTATGTGTGAGAAATGTTGTTCTTTAATTAGCGGAATTGTGGTTGTGCTTCTGCTTGTTAATATTTACAAACTCGATGTTGATAGCCACTCAAGTTTTTGTATTAGGAAATTGCTAATTTTTTTAAATCCAAAAAGTATGAATTAAAATTATGTTGTGATAATTTTCTTCCTCTTTTCCTCAGAAAGACAACCAAACAAGAGAAAATGATTTTCTTATGAATTTTCTTTTAACTTTCCTTACAATATTCTTTCTAACCAAACAATAAAAAGAATATCATTTTCTTTTCTTTTTCTTTTCCTTTCTTTTTATTTTCTCTTTCTTTTTCTTTTCTCCCCCTTTCTCTCAAACCAAACATAGCCTTAAGGCAGTATATAAATGCATGTTATATTAAGAAAATACTATCAACAACCCGTAAAGTTCACTGGATTACAATATTGCGCGTAGAGAATATGGTCAAATACATTTATTTATTTATACTGTATATGTATTGATTTTATCTATTTTTTTCGGTGACGTCGACCATTGAATTTAATGGTAGACTTAGAATGGAGTTTAATTTCGAAATTGCATTCTTGGCATGGGCCTTGAAAACGGGTCATCAAAAGAATGCATTTAGCTCAGTCTAAATTCTGACTACCAGTTTTTTTTTGTCTTTAAAAAATATACGTCATCGTTATAATTTTAAGTATACCCTATTGATATTTTCCTTATTGTTACTTCCCTATGGTTTATGTAGTTTGGAGGGAAGAATTAACATAGTTTGTCCATTTGTTAAGCCGAAGAATTAAATTATTAGCCCGTTAAATAAGATTTTGTTTTAATTTTTGTGATCGTTTTTGGTGTTGATTTGGACATGCCAACTCCACGTACGTTCGCCGCTGGAAAAAATCCCATTTTCTCCCGGCCCAGTTGGCCAACCGTTCCAGCCCAAGCCCACTTCTAACACTTGAGCATCGACGACATCAGCTCCTCAGTCAGCAGGAGGCAAGATCTCCAACATTCTCGGATTCAAAATCCCTATCCTTCCTTCTCCTCCCTCCACCGTGCCCCCCTCCCTCTCTTAAACTCTATACTACCTCCGCCCCCTTCACTCCCTCTCCACCCTCCCTCCTCGCGGTACATTGCGCCGCCGCGAACACCAGCCAGAATTCCCCTCCCCCCCCCCCCACCCACACACCCACCCACCCCTCACGCTCGATGAAGCAGCCTTCTACAACAGCCCAGTCGGCGTCGGGGCCCATACCGCACCTCTGCGAGCGCACCAGACCGCCCCTCCTCCCACCCGCTCCGCCTCCTCCTCCCCCTCCTCCTTCCCGCTCCCGCGCCTCCTCTTCCTCGTCATCGGCGCCTTCATCGCCTCCTCCTTCTTCCCTCTACCGCCCCTCGACTCCCCCCGCCCCTCCTCCTTCCACCGCGCGCACCTCCGCCTCCTCGCCGGCCGTCGCCTCGGGCCTCCGTCTCCCCACGCGCCCCGCCGCTCCGCCGCGCTCCCGTCGGTGGTCGACGAGGCCAGGGCTCCGGGTTGGCTGCGTCACCGGCTGGGCGGGTTCCCGTCGGGTCCCACCTCGTCGACCGTCGCTGGTGGAGAGGGCGGGACACGCGTCCATCGTCATCGGACCAACTTTTTCACGGGGAGGAAGCAGAACGTGGCGCACCACCTGGGGAACCCGAGGTTCGAGCTGATCCGGCACGACGTGGTGGAGCCCATCTTGTTGGAGGTGGATCAGATTTACCACCTCGCGTGCCCCGCGTCGCCGGTGCACTACAAGTTCAATCCCATCAAGACCATCATATCCTTCTCCCGCGATATTTATTCCTAAAAAAATTCTCCAATGACTCAAAATATGAGATCAACATACGTAGGGGACACCTCACATGTCCCTCTGTTGGTCAGCTCATTATGCAATAGGAGGGGACACCTCACATGTCCTCTGTTGGTCCTATATTTTGGATCCATGTAGCAAAGCCTTTATTCCTACGCAATTTTTTTTTTCAAATTCGAAACTCGTCGGATCTCATCCCAATTGTTTGTTCTGTGGTAATCCGAAAATGTCTTCACACCTGAAAAATCAGCAGAACCGAATTTCTAACTCTGAAACAGTAGAAAAAGAATAAAAATGACAAACATTCGGTTCCCTTAACAATTTGTGTCGTGCATATATATTTTGCGTGCCCTAAAACACTAGTTATTTATTTATTTATTTAAGAAATCCTTGACTAACATTACAAGACAAATGTGATGGGGACATTGAACATGTTGGGATTGGCCAAGAGGGTTGGAGCTAGATTTCTAATAACAAGTACCAGTGAAGTCTATGGAGACCCACTTGAGCACCCTCAGAAAGAAACTTACTGGGGAAATGTCAATCCCATAGGTGTGGCTATTTGCTAATGTTTTTGTTATTGGTTAAATTTTTTTTTTTTCAAATAGTTTGTTAATTAGTTTATTTGATGGTGTTTTGGGTTTTTGTTCAGGGGAGAGGAGTTGTTATGATGAAGGTAAGAGGACCGCTGAGACTTTGACTATGGATTACCACAGAGGTGCAGGGCTTGAGGTAAACTATATACTCTTTCCTAGTCAATGTTATATGCATACAGTTTCTTGATGAAGCTAGTACTAGTTTATGGTGTGTCGTTTCCCATGTCAATTCAATATATACCAGATAATTATTATTTTTCCGTTAGAAAATAATATTTGACAGTACAAAAATGAAAATTTCCAGTGTTTTGCCTGTTTATAATGTGGCAACACTTGATGCCAACTATTCGATGAAATGCCCCAATAAACATTAAGCTCGTCCTATCTCATCACCAACATAATCTTTGTAAAACTTTCCGCATTGTTGCATTTCACCACCACTCAAAGTAGATCCTAATAATATTATGTGAATGCATTTCTAGCAATAATGATCATTATTGAACTTGTTATAATCTTCTATTTGCTTCATGGAAAATTAATCTCTATAATGGTTCTTTCAGGTGCGCATTGCGCGTATTTTCAATACATATGGGCCTCGGATGTGCATAGATGATGGGAGGGTTGTTAGTAATTTTGTTGCTCAGGTCTTCACTAAACACTTTTAGCATGCATAATCCTTTATGCATCCATGTTTGCATATGCATTTCAAAAAACTTAGCAATTATGATTTTTGAATTTCTTAAATTTATTTTTACAGGCTCTACGTAGACAACCAATGACTGTTTATGGAGATGGAAAGCAGACTCGAAGTTTCCAATATGTTTCTGATCTGGTATTGTTTCATATCTTTATGCCTTTAATATTTTTTCCCTATGAACTACATGTATGCTATTGAGAACAATTCTTGTTTGATCATTGCCATTTTTGTTGCTAATGTTTAGAAAATCATGCGTTATGGGCATACATCATGTGCCAGAATTTTTAATAAATAAGGAAGTTTTTCAAAAGCAATATTATTGTCTATATTTATCATAACCTCATTGCTTTTCTTGTTTCAAGTTCGTACTTTTTTGTGTTTGTTCCTTATCGAGTCCTCGACTTATTGACTATATGGATCCTCCACTGAACTGAATTATGTAGTCCACACCACTCAGCTCTCCATTTTTTCACAGTTATTCAGCATATTGTTGTCTAATTGAACCTAAAAAGGAACTTTCCAATTGAGGTTAATAGCTTAAGAGGCAATGTATCTAAATTCACATTAAACATCATTACATATAATTTCACATAGATATCATAAACTTATTGATGACAATTAAGAAGGATATGATATGTATTGCATTTTTTTATCGTAAAGATACTACATTTGTTTGATACATAGCGATATTAACTGTGATAATTTTTTTCCCTAAAAATTTACTAGGTTGCAGGATTAATGGCACTAATGGAAGGTGATCATGTTGGACCTTTTAACTTAGGAAACCCTGGGGAGTTCACCATGCTGGAGCTTGCTGAGGTTTGTCCATGAATTATAACTTAGAAGATCATAATGTCTTTATAATCTTTCATCCAAAAAAAAACTCACTTGTTATTTTTATTCAGGTTGTGAAAGAAACAATTGATCCAACTGCAACTATTGAATTTAAACCAAATACTGCAGATGACCCTCATATGCGAAAGCCAGATATTAGCAAGGCAAAGGAGTTGCTGAACTGGGAACCAAAGGTTTCTTTGAGGGAAGGACTTCCTCTTATGGTAACTGACTTCCGCAAAAGACTCAATGAGGAGAGCTAAAAGTGGAATGTTTTAAGATTTTGTAGCTTGTATCATATGGTTAAGTAAAAAAGACATGTGAGTGTGTTTTTCTTCATTGAACTCATTCATGTTTCGATTAATTCATCTCATGATCAATTTTGATTCGTAATGAACCAAACTAGCAAGATAAAACTTTTGTTTACACATATTCTTATTCTTTTGTTCCGTTTTGTTATTATGTGGGTTCCTCATTTATTTAGTTTATATTTTTACATGTTCACCATAATGTATTATGTGGTTTTTTTTTTTTTTTTTTTGGGGGGGGGGCAAGAGTAGGATTTCTTATAGTTAATCAGTTATGTGTTTCTAACTGCAATTAATCATACTTCTAGTTTGGATTTTCATCTGCACGGGGCATATTATTATGAATACTTGTCAATTAAATTCAGTTCTAAGGAATAGATAATGTTTTGAGAATATTCCATCAGGGTAAGCAGGAATTTCCATATATTGAAGCCTCACACATCCAAATCAAAATGCAATAAAATTCAGTACATGCTTAATAAATTTCCATACACATTAACGAAACAAATACATGATTTCCTCGTAAAATGCTGATATTTAAGCATTAAGTCATAAATAAACATATTATCTGAACCTGTACTCACGTACTACTTGATATACACTTTGAACAAGAGCTTGTTCTTCTTCCTCATTCCTTCGAAAACTCCCTCATCTATAGCCTTCACTATAGCAAAGCCATTTGCACCATGATATCTCCCACTACCGCCAACGACAGCTATATGAGACTCAGACAAACCTGGCTTAAACTCCCCGAAGAATCTCAGGCTATTCTGAAATCTTCCACCATCAAAAACAGCTTTAATTACCAACATACTGATGTTTGTATCCCCCAAGCTTGCCACATATATCCCTTGAACTTTACCCTTCAACGGAGACGTGCTTATTAGCTCCTCCTCAATCACGGTCATATTCCCAATTTCCAATGTTTGTACATTAGTGATGACCGATAACCAACCTGCTAAGAAAAGAAATTTGTTGTTATTCTTGAATATCATTGAAACTCTATGGGAGTAAAATAATACGTTTAACACAACCTAAGGGTATTTCTCCTCTACTAGAGAAACTGCGAACACGCCCCTTAGGTTTTCCTCTAGCCTTATCACCATTTGTGTGGAAGAAGGGAGTTTTGCCATTATTATTGGTCATGGGCGTTGAGAATGGGATTGAATTTTCAAACATATTGTTAGTGAAAAAGGTAATGAAATTATCGGTTTTCTTAAGGGGACGAGCAAAGACTGGGGGGCAAGTGATGGTGAGAATGGACAAGAGGAGAAACGGCAAGTTTTCCATGCACATGGAGGAGTGATTATGGGGTGGGATTTTGAAATGGCGATTAAGTGGATGAAGTTATATGAGGAGTATTGTGAGATTAGAGAAGTGGTTAATGGTTTGTTGTTGGATTTGGTAGGAAAATAATCTACTCCATCTTGTATTAGTTTGATGAGTAATTTATATCAATATATAGAGCTAACAACTTCTTGTATTAGAACTGATCGATTTTGAGGGTATTAAGGAGTTTTGAGGTTCTACATCTTATTGTACAGAAAACCTAAGTTAATTAGCACTACGTTTATCATGTTAATTTTGTTAATTTGAAGGTTAGTTGTCTGCTAAGCTTTCCTTTAGTGGAGTTGACTAGTTAGTTTTAGCTACCTTTACCAGACTTATTTTCTTGTATGAGAAGGATAGGATCATATTAATAAAGAGCTCTTGTTCAAGAACTAGAGATTTGGTATTCCTACATATTTCAAACTAAGAAAAGCAAAGGTTTATATATTTAGGATACAAGATAGATTTATATATTTAGGATACAAGAAAAGGAATGTGTGACGATATATGGAGTTGCTTTGTTGTGTTGGTTACTATACCTAACCCTCTTCAAATTGTGATATTGAAACTGGACTGCTTGAAGAATGGTTGGAATATCAAATGTTTTACGGTGGAAATAATCTGAGAATCTTATCAGAGGTACCGGATATGCATAAGTGGTAATTATCAAAAACATAGTGTAGCTAAAAAAACCCTTTAAAGAGATACTGAATCGATGTTTGGTAAATTCAGTTTTGATCTAAGAAGCATCGACGTGAACATGTGATGTAGGAAGAACACACAGAGAACGTATGGAAAGACCACAAATTGTAAAATAGTACGTAGTAAGTTAAAGTTACCTTTTCACTGTACCAAAACTCTGAATTTCTAAGATGAAAATCGAGGGCTATAATTTTATACTCTGAAATGTTTCTGTAGGTCGAGATTCCTTCTCATGGGCTAGAAATACGGACTATTTTATGTATGGGTTTTAAACCAGGGTTTCTTTGATAATATCTTAATGTATCTTCCGCTACATCAAAACTCTAAAGTTACGACGAAGTTTGATGGTTATAATTTCATATACTCTAAACAGTATCTTTTTTGGGTCTGACATGGGTAAAACAAAGATGTGGCCTCATAGTAAGTGTCCATATGACGTATATCTTGAACTTAGTATAAAAATTTGGATTCTTTGGATTATTGCTGGGTAAGCTGTTCCCAAATAACACAGGTCGCATGTGTACATGCTGAAGCTTAATTAGCTCGGTGTATATCTGTGACATGAGACAAAATACCAGCTTGGATTGCTTGAATGCTCATGTGGGTACTGTTGGATTATTTATGAGCGAGGTTTTGATGGTTGTGAGCTCTGCCTTCTTTAAGAATTTCAATCTCCTTCTTTAAGGAGGTATGGCATTTTATCAGAAAAAGGCCCATCATTGTGATAACTGACCTGGATGCTGGCCTTCAATTTAGACAAAAATGTGGCAAATGAGTTGATGAGTGTTGGTCTAGTCTCTGGTTTTAATATTATGAACCCCTAATTAACAACAGCAGTCACAAAAAGGTGGAAAGAATCATACACCCTATAGAAAATCATATAGAAAGGAAGGAGGAAACTACATGTCTTTTCCTGTCAAATTTAAATTAGTACAGTCAGTATACCATACCAGGGCAAACATAATACTAAATAAGTACCGACAATACGAAAATCAATGCAATTATAACTTTAAAAAAAAATCTATCTTGTTGATGGCGCAATTGGGTATATACTCTATGTTCAAATTTCTTATCCAAAAAAAAAAAAAAAAACACACTAGGAATGGCCCTTACTCCTAGAAAAAGTTTTACTCATTCCGGCTGTTGAAAGTAACAGCACAATCAACAAAGGGTCTCAGATTGAGGAAAAGTATAAAACAGAACTTTACATAAAGCGCCCACTCATACCATAAAATTGCATCCCTTAGCATCCTTTCAAGTTATCCAGCTTTGGACAAAAGAACCTTCAAAGTTGTGAACTTGGACTGTGGCTACGATACCCTTTCTGCTAAATTTGAACCTGAGAGAGAAAAGCAAAAGGCAGAGGAAAACCAAAGGTCGTTCCTTCGATTTCTAGTCTTTTCATACACAAAACGCTTGGAAACATTCAGTACTACTCTTTTACAAACATCATCATGAAGTTACATAATACAATCTGTTCATGCGCTAGATGGCCCAGATGGCCAAAATTGCGCGTTTTTCACCTTCGAAACGCTGTTAAGAACCCCCAACGGCGTTATATCGCCCTTCACAGTTACCTTCTTCGTCGCAAAATCTATGTTGAAAGATGTGACCCCTATATATATATATCCACAATATAAGCTTAATATACTATCATATATAACATCAAACATATATACACAAAATATGCGGCAAATATAATGCTTACCTTCCATTTTAGATATATGTTTTCTCACCTTCCCTTCACATCCTTTGCAATGCAATGACACCCTTAAAACCACCACCTAAGGAAAGATGAGAGCTCAATTTAATTAGAATATAGTTACTATTAGATATTGTATTTTTCTATCTTGTAACTTTTGAATCAAACCTGATCATGATGTGATTTAGTAGAATTAGAAGGCCTTGGAGCAGATGATGTCGATGTATCGTCTTTTTTCACTAGAGATTGAGCTAAAGCCTTGTTCTGGTGTGTTCTAGCAGAAGATGACCTTACAAGTGTTGAAGACGCTTCATTTTCCTTCATAGGCCTAAAAAGCCTTGGTGTACCAGTGCATATCGGCGATCGTGCCAAAACCTTGTCATGATCGAACACCGTCAAGGATGAAGATTTTGGCTCGAACTCAGGATACATGTCGATAAAAGTTGTATCGTCGAGCAAATATCTTGAAGAGTCTGCAGGGCTTTTTAGATCACTATGCCTGTAATCTAAGCTCTTTCGAAACTTTTCAGTGTTATAAGACTTAGGCTTTGAGCCAGCAGGTTTCGGCAATTGACTGACAGACTTGGTTCTCAAGTGTCGACCGGTAGATGATGACCGTCCAATGATTGTAGGACGAACCATTGAACGGCGGTCGATGCTTGTGCACACTGCAGCTGATGCTGGTGATACACAAGAGAAGTTTACTCCCTTCATTTCTTTGAAGAGCGAAGGGAGCCATGAGAGAGAGAAGAGAGACGATTGAGAGAGTGAGAGGAGGAGTAATGCTATTTTCTCTGAAGAGAGGCAGAACGAGGCGGAGACCGTGAGGAGAGAGATGAGCATTCCTGATGAGCGTTTAGATTGGTGAGCTTTTTAAACTTCTTGAGGGCGGCGGGGGGGGAGGAGAATCGAAACGGCGAAATAAGCCGCGGTCTCAATATGGCCCGTAGGTGAGATGTAGTCAATGAGAAGTATAAGCAAAAAAAAAAAAATACAGAGATTGTCTAATAAAGGGGAGCTTCTCACTTGAAATTGGATGGATAAAGGTAATGATGAAAGGGAGGATATTATGTTAGGCCAAGTACCAAACTTTAATATATTTGTAAATATTTCATTCTTTGCTTTTGGGCATGTTGATGCTATGATTATAGCTTGCACGGGTTTGAGTCTTGGTTTTCTAACCATCATTATACTCATAATCACCATATCATGAATTTATCTGCTTTTCCTTTCTTTAGTTTTTCTATTTATATGGGTATCATTTGGACAAGATTCTGAGACCCCCTTAAGGTACATCGTATATGACTCATTTACACATAAATTAGGGGATTTGACTATGTATGTTTTGTTTATTCCGTTTGTGGTTATTTGCTTTATGATTAGGGCCCTTGTTTTCTGTAACTTTAGTTTTGTGGTGCGCTTGAGTTTGTTGTTCTGTTTTTTTTGTTTTGTTTCCTTTTGATCTTTTTATTTCCTTCAAGCTAAGGTGGTTACTTCTTCATACTTTTTGCTTTGAAGGAAAAATTATTGCCATATTATTAGAGCTTTCATCATATGCAAGAACAAAGGCCAATTTTCATTAACTTAAGAAACGAATGAAAAAAATGTAGTCAATGTAACTTTCTGGCTCGCTTTAGAAAATAATAATCGTGTTTTCAACTCAAAGAGTCAGATCGAGAAAGATATCAGGAGCGTTTCATGTTTAGTGAAGAGCTTTATGGCCTTAACCATTTGTCACTGATTTTTCTCTATTTTTTCCCCTTCCTTTATTATTATTATTGTTATATATATATATATATATATATATATATATATATTTATTTATTTATTTATTTATTTACATGCATCTTGCTTATCCAGTCAAAGACTATGCTTGATTCAAGCATAATTTTAGGAACAACTCTGTCACTTTGTCCTCTGAAGGGCTTTGTTTAAACCCTCTTCTATTCTTCCAATTTATTTTTTATGTGGGCGGTGTTTAATCAGTCTTATGCCCATGGGATTGTTTTTTATTTTTCTGTTTTTAAGTGGAAAAATATTACATCAGCATGTAAACCATTATAGTAATCAAACTGCTATTCAAATTCTAAACATAGCCGTTCTGACACAAGTGGTTTTTTTGAGATTGGAAAATATGTTGAGCAATATTTTTAGCATTGTGAAACTCTAGTCGTTTTTAATTATTTCATTTTTGTTATTTAAAAACACTAAGATAATTGTTAATTTTAACAGAAAATGATTATATAGAATTAAGTAAGAGAAAAGGTTCACGTTAAAGGCTCTAGAAGTTAGGAATAATTATCTAGTGTGATTAAACTCCATGATTAAGTAGAATTGGAGGATAAAAAATGAATTTGGCTTACATAAGAAAGATACAGGTTAAGAACTTTAGGTTTTGTTTGATATTGAATAAAGAATTTTGTGGCTCCCACTCAAACGGCTATATATAGCTTGACTTGGCAAGGAATGTGATTTCATTAACTATGTCTGTATTCCTCGCTATAATTATAATATCAACATTGTGCACTGGTGGCACTTATACTAATGTTTAATTTCAGATTAAATGCTTAACCAATAATAATCACTGGCTCTTTCACGTGTGATGCTTCTTATTTGCACATGATATCATTCCCAAACAAATACCAGATCTGCAATCCTCTCTTTCATTTCTTTCATCAAGTAGTTTATTGGTTAATGCATGATTATAGTTTATCTTAGGTGAAAATTAAGAACGTATGAAATCACATTTAGAATTACCTTATTGACCTAACCAAGATTTTTCGTTACACAAAAAATAAAATAAAATAAATTAAGAACGATATGATGACATAAATACATTTATAATTGGTCATTAGGTGATGTAGGACGCTTAACGGACAATTTAATGAAGGATTCGTGTTTGTGGAAAATTTGTAATAAAAGAAATAATGAAAGAATCGTATTTGATTTATTCTCTCTAACTACTTAGAAAAAGAATGATTACAACTCTCTCAATCTCGATTACAATTGGATTTTCTGATTATAAAAGAGAGGAGAATGATCTGGATTCTCCCCTTTGTTTAATTCTGGGTTCTTCACGGTGGCGATGGAATGCCTCCCTCAAATGCTCGCGTCGAGGTTGCTCTCCGTTGACGATCCGAACGTCTTGATTCACTGGAACGTGGTCTTCTCCTCACGATTTGACGTTGTGAAGTACTTGCGTGGCAAGTTTGAAACTCTGACCGAGTTTAGAAGAACTTGCAGAGCAAGTTGGAAACTCTGGACGAGTTGATAACTCGGATCGAGTTTAACTCTGAATGAGTTTGAACTCTTGAAAAAGAGTTGATTTGAATCGAAAGTTCGGTTAATCAGCCAAGGGAATGCTCCAAGGACTTCGTTGCTGCAGAAAGCTCTAAGATGCCCGATCAAGGATCCCCAAAAAGTCAGCCAAAAAGAGAGGATCTAAACTCAGTTGAGTTTCCCGTTATTTATAGGGGATTTAGGGGTGTAACCGTCCCCTTAAATCTCTTCTTAATGAGGGTTTAATAGGGTGTAACTGCCCCTCATAAATCTCTCCATGATAGGGTAGTGATCCCCTCAAATCGTGGGGAGAAAACGGTTCTGGAACCGTTCAAATCGTGCTTGAACGAGTCAAACGCTGAAAACAGCGTTCTGGGCCCGAACTCTGCGTTTTAGACCTGAAACGCAGAGTTGAGCCTGTTTTAGGCTGAAAACGCACAGGTCACGATGCGCAGAGATGAACTGTGCGTTTTGGACCTGGGACGCAGAGTTAGGTTCTGCATGAACTGTGCGTCTTGGACCTGGGACGCAGAGTTAGGCTCTGCATGAACTGTGCGTTTTTGTCGTTGGACGCAGAGTTGAACTCTGTGTTTCAAGTCCACAAAATCTGCGTTTCGAGTTTGGAACGTAGCCATGACCTCTGCGTTTTGAATCTCAAATATGGTCACGACCTCTGCGTTTTGAGTTTAGAACGCGGGCATGACCTCTGCGTTTTGAGTTTGGGACGCAGGCATGACCTCTGCGTTTTGAATCTCAAATGTGGTCACGACCTCTGCGTTTTGAGTTTAGAACGCGGGCATGACCTCTGCGTTTTGAGTTTGGAACGCGGGCATGACCTCTGCGTTTTGAATCTTGGATGCAGAGCTAAGCCTCTGGCGGGCTTGGTGAACTTCAGCCTAAGTCCAATGTTCAGACGAAGTCCAGTCTTGCAGACGGACTTCAGAACATAACTTGCTGTGAAGAACAGGTCATAACTTTCAAACCGTAAATCGGAATTGGATGAATTATATATAAAAATCGGCTATCTCGACGAGACGGAGCTGACCAAACCCACCCCATAGGGTTCGGTTTGCTCCATCAGTTTTGTCAAATTCCTTACGGTTTGAGAGATATCTGTGTTTTAATATGAAGAGACCGTCAATTTGTAGTCTCTCTTGCTAGAGCGTTGTAAAGATCCTCACCTTGTAACCTTCATCTTGGCTCCTTGAAAATATGAGAGTCATCAGATTGTAACTCCCGATGTTGATTGTGAAGGCTGTTGAATTAGAGCTTTCATTAGTTGTTATGAAGGTCATCAGATTGTAACCTTCTACGTGAAAGTCTTTAAATTGTAGCATTCTGAAAGTCGTCAAATTGTAACTTCCGTCATCGGTGTTTGATGGGGATAAGATATCTGTTGTGATTTTTAGACAGCCTACAATTCGGGCAATCACGAGCTAAATACAGATTTATATGTATTATTAACTTCCACAAAAAAAAATCATATCTTACAGTTTGGAAGGCGGATTCTGACATGTTATATATGCAAATCGCCTATCTCGACGAGACGGAGCTAATCAGATTGTTAGATTTTTAAAATCTTATCAGCAATATCTGGTTTTGGCTGAAATCCAAAAATAATCAGCATTTAGTTTATTTTTAGTATTAAAGTTAAGAGTCAATTTAGATTAGAAAATAAATTCAATGCTAGAGTCAAATTAGATTAGGAAACAGATTTAATTTTGATTCATGATTTGTTTCCTCTATCATAAGGAGTTTTTTTAGGGTAGGATTTGATACTTTTTTTTTATAATTCTAGTCTTACTAGGAGTCTTGTTTGTTTTTCTATTTAAGAAAAGTTATGTAACCCAAAGAAGAATATCTTGGAATTAAATAAAACTTCTCTTGAAGAAAGTTTTGGTGTGTTTTCTTGAGTTTATGGAAGAAGTCCTCATGGTAAGGCTTCTTTGTTTTCGCTGTTGCGTCAGTTGGTATCAGAGTGTGGTTCATCCGGCGCAATCGCTGAGAACAACAATGATCCCAATATTGTAATCATCCAAACACTCCAATTGATGCAACAACAAATGCAACAACAACTGGAACAATCATCAAAACAACATGAGTTGATGATGGAGGCACTTTGGAACTTGCAGATTGGGAATAACCCTAAGCAACAGGCAGTTCCCTCGGCCGGAGGACCTGTTGGAGGCGGGGCAAATACCCGCGATCCGCCGACTAGGGTTGGTTTGGATGCAGATTTAGAAGGGGAGAAAGATCTAACTTTCGGTCTAAATAATGACTAGTTTATTACTCCTGGTCGGTACAATGATTGGATTTCGAAGATCAAGGCTGATCTCCCTTTCTTTAGCGGAAATCTTGATGAGGAGGATTTTCTAGATTGGCTTGCTGAGGTCGAGACATATTTCAACCTAATGAGAATTGCTGATAATTTACAAGTTAAATACGTGGCCTATAAACTATGTAGTAGAGCTTCTTCTTAGTGGGAGCAATTTCAAAACAATCGCAGGCGCCAAGGCAAGCAACATGTTCGCACTTGGAGACGTATAAGGGAGGCACTACGTCTACGATTTCTTTCGGCAGGTTATGATCAAATTCTTTATCAGAAATTTTAGGATTGTAAATAGGAGGATCGGACAATCCGGCAGTATACCGAGGAGTTTTATAGACTATCGGCACAGAACAACCAGAATGAAACAATGGGACAACAAATTTCTAGGTTCATTAGTGGGCTTCGCACCGCGATCAAGGATAAAGTGTAGTTGACAACCATATATAGTGTGGATGAAGCAATTATCATGCTATGAAGGTGGAAGCGCAACTCACCTGTCCTAATAGATATCAGTCAAATTATAAGAGATTTGGTGAGTTGTCACGAGGTCAGAATACAGGGTACAAGCAGACTGAAAACCAGAACAATACTCAAAAGGATGCAGATGATAAAACGGACTTGACAAAGCAAGGGAATAGAGGTTTGTAAAATCAGCAGAATTTCCAAAACCAAACGAAAGGAGTTCAGTCGAATCGACACAATAATAATCCCTATGCTCGGACTTATGAGAATAAATGCTATCCCTGTCTGTTGTCGCTGTCAACAGATGGGACACCTATCCGACAACTGTCCTAACAATGGTAGAGTTAATATGGTTGAAAAGGAGGACAGCGAGGAAGGCGAGCTTGAGACTGAGGTCGAACACCATACGGTCAATCCTGATGATGTGTATGACGAGGATGAGCGCAAGGTGTGTATAGTGCGCAAAATGATGTTGACAACTAAAAGGGTGGCTGAGGACCCACAAAGGCATAATCTTTTTCGAACTCGTTGTAAGGTGAATCAACATGTGATTGAGTTGATAATTGATAGAGGTAGTCAAGTGAATTTGATATCTCGAGAAGCAGTAGATAGGCTAAAGTTGCAGACACAGAAGCACCCTTCCCCTTACAAAGTCGGATGAATTACATCTGTGGGTGATATCAAGGTCACCGAACAGAGGATAGTTAATTTCTCTATTGTCAGGTACAAGGATATAGTTATTTGTGATATTGTTGATATGAATGCATGTCGGTTAATGTTAGAGAGACCGTGGTAGTTTGATGTGGATCCGTATCATAAGAGAAGGGAGAATGTAGTAGAATTTACTAAAGACAATGTGAAGTTTACCCTATGTCCCCTGACAGAAAGTAGTGTTCCTAAAATTTACAAAAACTCTGTAATATCGTTATGTGCCGTGAGGGAGTTTCAGAAGGAGTCTTTGCACGCCCCGTTTTTGTTTGTAGTAGTGAATAAAGGATTCACCGGTTCTGCGAATGACATTCCAGAACAGTTAAATTCCCTTTTGAAGGAGTTTCGTGACATCATGCCTGAAGAGCTTCCCGCTGGATTGCCTCCGCTTCGAAACATCCATCATCATATTGACCTCGTACCTGGAGCCACTCTTCCTAATCTTCCTCATTATAGGATGAGTCCAACTGAACACGAAATATTGCGGGAGCAGGTGCAAGATTTATTACAGAAGGGGTACCTTAGGGAGAGCATGAGCATATGCGCAGTTCCAACCCTCCTGGTGCCTAAGAAGGACAGGACTTGGCGGATGTGTGTTGACAGTTGGGCTATCAATAAAATACACAATGTGTGGGAAAGAATAATATACGAACTTGATTCCGCAAACAGTCCTAGCCGAGCAGTAAAAAGAACAAATGTAGAAAATCAATGCTAAGTAAAAGACATATGTTGATCGATGGAAGAGAAGAAAATTATTTATTAATGAAGCTACTATTCTAACAAATATAAGCTTAGGGTCGAGCTTCTTTCAATAAGGGGAGACTTATATAGGACGCTTAACGGACAATTTCATGGAGGATTCAGACAATCACGGGCTAAATACAAATTTATATGGATTATTAACTTCCGCAAAAAAACAATCATATCTTTCAATCCGGAAGGCAGGTTCTGACATGTTATATATGTAAATTGTCTATCTCGACCAGACGGAGCCAATCAGATTGTCAAAATTTTAAAATTTAATCAGTAATACCCAATTTTGGCTAAAATCCAAAAATAATCAGCATTTAGTTTATTTTTAGTATTAAAGTTAGAGTCAATTTTAACACTAAGATAATTGTTAATTTTAACAGAAAATGATTATATAGAATTAAGTGAGAGAAAAGGTTGACGTTAAAGGCTCTAGAAGTTAGGAATAATTATCTAGTGTGATTAAACTCCATGATTAAGTAGAATTGGGACGTTAAAGGCTCTAGAAGTTAGGAATAATTATCTAGTGTGATTAAACTCCATGATTAAGTAGAATTGGAGGATAAAAAATGAATTTGGTTAGGAATAATTATCTAGTGTGATTAAACTCCATGATTAAGTAGAATTGGAGGATAAAAAATGAATTTGGGTTACATAAGAAAGATACAGGTTAAGAACTTTAGGTTTTGTTTGATATTGAGTAAACAATTTTGTGGCTCCCACTCAAACGGCTATAGCTTGACTTGGCGAGGAATCTGATTTCATTAACTGTGTCTGTATTCCTAGCTATAATTATTATATCAACATTGTGCACTGGTGGCACTTATACTAATGTTTAATTTCAGATTAAATGCTTAACCAATAATAATCACTGGCTCTTTCACGTGTGATGCTTCTTATTTGCACATGATATCATTCTCAAACAAATACCAGATCTGCAATCCTCTCTTTCATTTCTTTCATCAAGTAGTTTATTGATTAATGCATGATTATAGTTTATCTTAGGTGAAAATTAAGAACGTATGAAATCACATTTAGAATTACCTTATTGACACCTAACCAAGATTTTTCGTTACCCAAAAAATAAAATAAAATAAAATAAAATAAAATAATTAAGAACGATATGATGACATAAATACATTTATAATTGGTCATTAGGTGATGTAAGACGCTTAACGGACAATTTCATGGAGGATTTGGACAATCACGAGCTAAATACAGATTTATATGTATTATTAACTTCCGCAAAGAAACAATCATATCTTTCAATCTGGAAGGTGGATTTGGATATGTGATATATGTAAATCACCTATCTCGACGAGATGGAGCCAATCAGATTGTCAGATTTTTAAACCTCATCAGCAATACCCAGTTTTGCCTAAAATCCAAAAATAATCAGCATTTAGTTTATTTTTTGTATTAAAGTTAAGAGTCAATTTAGATTAGGAAATTATAAATTCAATGCTAGAGTCAAATTAGATTAGGAAACAGATTCAATTTTGATTCATGATTTGTTTCCTCTATTATAAGAAGTCTTTTTAGGGTATGATTTGATACTTTCTTTTTCTTTATAATTCTAGTCTTACTAGGAGTCTTGTTTGTTTTTCTATTTAAGAAGAGTCACATAACACAAAGAAAAATATCTTGGAATTAAATAAAACTTGTTTTGAAGAAAGTTTTGGTGTGTTTTCTTGAGTTTGTGGAAGTAGTCTTCGTGGTAAGGCTTCTTTGTTTTCGCTGCTGCGTTATTAGGTCTTCTAATTTCTAGTTTGTTCTCATCCCTCGGTGTCTATGTGTTTTCATCTTTGTAAGTATTGTTGGGAATATAATCTGTTTAGAGTGTAATTAGCACAAAATGCAGTTTTAACAGAATTAGATAAT
>NC_033795.1:3027799-3039120 GCF_001876935.1 Asparagus officinalis | reverse complement strand
TCTGGCCGTTAAACATTTTAAAAATGTTAATCACGTTTTAAACAGTTCCAATTAGTAAAAATAAAAATATTAAGGGCTCATTAATCCGGAGCTGCATTCGTGTCCGCAGGTCGTGTGCGCGCTTTAAACAGTTCCAATTAGTAAAAATAAAAATATTAAGGGCTATTTAATCCGGAGCTGCATTCGTGTCCGCAAGTCGTGTGCGTGCGCGCGCGCTTTAAACAGTTCCAATTAGTAAAAATAAAAATATTAAGGGCTATTTAATCCGGAGCTGCATTCGTGTTCGCAAGTCGTGTGCGTGCGCGCGCCACCCGACCCGAACCCGAGCCCGGCCCGGCCGGCGCGCGCGTGTGTAGTGTGGAGCATAACCTTTTGTTTTCTTCTAGGCATAGGAGAGAAAGGGAAGGCTTATAAAGACTCTTCCTTCCTATTCTATTTCCTATGTGGGACTAAACTTTTCCTCTTTTCCTCTACAAACCCAAGTTTTTAAGTTATAGCTCCAACAAGTATTAGCTACTTTTTACTGCCAATAAATCTCAGGCTCCGACCTATTTCTCAAAAGAATCAAACCCGTAACTAAATTTAAAGATAATCAGATAAATGAAAATTGAACTAATTCTTATTTGTTCTGTCAAAATCCTGAGGCCAAGCAGAAGGAGTGAATTGTCAACAGTTGTAATATAGTTAGTGAATACTAATTCTTTGAGTAATATTTAATTTTTCATTTTACCCTTTTTAGGTGACACCAAACATAGGCCTTCAATTGGTAATAGTTGAAGCAATAATGACATTCAATGCATGAATCTATTAATCAAACTGTTCTTTTTGGATTTTAGTTGACGGGGCAGTGAATGATTCCTCTAACATTCAAACGGCAGAGGAGCTGTTAGGTAAAACCTTTCAATTTGTGTACTTGGGTGCATTGATGCGTGTCTTTTTTTTCCAATTTGGTCCTTGTATTTTTTTTTTTCCTCTCAACTTAGCCACTGTACTCGCTGTTGGATGAAAAATTAACTTAGTTCCATTTTAACTCCTCGTTAAAAATTCCGTTAAATATAACTTGAAAGGACAATGCTGCCCCTAGCCTAATCATTTCCCTCAAAAATTGGTTACATATCCATTGTAAACTTCAATAACTGAGAATGTGAACAAATAGGATCCCACTTCAAAAGAATCATTTAATTCTAGAATTACATGCTAATGGAGAACAAAAGCACAAATGTCTCCATGCACTCACTAGATACCTACCGTAGAATTAGGGTGATTTTAATAAATTAATTAGATTTAGAGAAGAGAACACAAGAGGGCTCCATTATGACTAAGTTTCAACCACAAGCCACCTAAAAACAGAATCATATGCTTCCTCCAACTTCTCCTGCCTCCCAACTTTTTTGACCCTGTTTCATAAAACTTAATTAAAACGGTTTGAGCCTTCTCTTTATGTCGCACCTCCTTTGTACCCCTTCACCTAAAATTTGAAGAAGTCTCTCTCCATCACATCTTTAACAAAAACAATCAATCATCTCTAATCAAAATTTCCTGAAATGTAAACATTGTCAATGATGTGGGGTATAAGTTCACGGAAAAAATTGTGGTCAAGAATTCAAAAAAGAACCAAAGAGGCTAGTTTTTTTTTTTTTAGATTTGCTACAGAGATCCAAAATATGGGACCAACAGGAGAAACATGTGAGCTGTCCCCCTCCTATTGCATAATGAGCCCTGTTAGTCCCATATTTTGATCCTTGGGGAATTTTCCTCTCTTTTTTTTTTTGGTCTTTAACCACAGGTGTCACGACCTCACATGGGGACTAGCTTGCCTACCACTAGGCCAGCAACTTGTTCGTAATGAGGTTAGCAGATGGGAGTGTGATTATAACTTGTATCTGATTTAACATATGTTTGTATCTTTCTATTCTGTGAAATGTTTTTATTATCATCTTTTCAATGAAACCCCGGAGGGCTTAAGCATCATAGATTCTGTGGAAAAAAAAATCATCATCATCATCATACCTTGGTATATAGTGTGAGTTCACAACCCAACAACTTAACTTTTGGGTAAAGTGATCCTTTATACACAATATGTTGAATAATCTATTAAGTATTGACTTTATGCTAATCGACTAAGATTATATGTTACCTGTCTGCGGTTTCTACAGCTAATTCTAGATAGTACTTCTCATTAGATGACTTGCACCTGTAAAAAATTTTTCAGGTACTTCTCATCAGATGACTTGCACCTGTAAATTTTTTTCAGGTACTTTTCATCAGATGACTTGCACCTGTAAATTTTTTCAGGTACTTCTCATTAGATGACTTGCACCTGTAAAAATTTCTCACTTTTTTCAAGCAATTAGACTCAGATTAAATCGACTTAATTATCCAAAGTCTTCAATGTGCTTCAGCTTTGTGACCATCTTTAGCCGTTTTTCTTTATCTTTTTTTGTTTTTTCCCCCTTTCCTTTTCATGGGACCTTATTTCTATAGATTTTTCCCTCTCTGTGTTGAAATCATGTGTTAGTGCACTGGAAACAGAAGTGGGTTTACTTTAATCTACCTTGTTCATATATTATTACTATACTCATCCTATAAAAAATAAGCCTTAGCTGTAGTATAAGATATAAAGGCCTAAGATTTATATCTGTGATATAAAGGTCTAAGATTTATATCTGTGATATAAAGGTCTAAGATTTATATCTGTATATTTCTTCTTTTCCATGTTTTTTTTTTATTTTTGTTATTATTATTATTATTATTTTGTGTGAGTATGACGATGCTTTAAAGGATTTTTACGGTGAGATTTTTTGAACTTTAGCCAACCATATATATCCATCTAATTAGCTTTTACGGAAGTGGATGTGGTCCTCTTGAATTTGATTATAAAATTAAGTCTTAGTAGAAAAGCCGTGCTAATCAACGACAATTAGAGCGATAACGATGAATATTCAAATTTTTGCCTCCTTGATAATGAAAGAAGAACCAATGTTTGTGCTTGTTGACATGACAAAAAAAAAGACTAGATCAATCTTCTACTGTCTCATTGACAGCCATCTATGAATCAATGCACAAGTTAAATTTTTGCCTCACATTTGTGTGAATTTGGAAGGAACATTATTTCTACTTTTATGAAGACATTTAGAAAAAGCAAAGATTGCATCTTGTCAATTGATAATTGGGAGGCAAGGAATCCTCTCGAGTAGCATGTTGGGTGGTTTGGATCAGCAAATAACTTATTTTAAACAAAGAAAAGACTACGAGAACCTTTAGTCCTAATTTATTTTTGAGGGTCCTTATTCTTAATAATTTTGAGGTGGGGTTTGCAAGAAAATGGACATGATGATCCTTTTGATGGAGGCCCCACAGGGATCAGTGTGCTTGTGGCTGACAAGGGTACATAATTTCTAATGCAGCATCTAAATCCTTTTGAATCATCACAATCGTATTATAGGTCTGCAGGAATTGGAACCAGATTGCTTTGATAATCTCATAAAATTGCTATCAACCTGATGCGAGAATTCAGCCATATATATATATAATATATATATATATATATATATTTATATATATATATATATATATATATATATATATATAATATATATTAATTTGGTTTAGACATAACTATAGAGAACCCCCCCCCCCCCACACACACACACCCAACCCCCAACCCCAACCCCAGGTCGCCCATACGGTTTGTAGGGTTGTACGAACATATTTTTCTATATGAATTTTTAATTTGAAAGACAAGCTCTTAAGTTTGGATCAATAGTGTCCTCATATGGGATAAGAGTTGTGTAACTCAACTCAATTAGAATTCTGTCAACAAAATGGTATCCATCTCTAAGAAAGAAGCACTGCACTCTATTCTTCAGATTTCAACTATCAAATAATAACCTGGCAACAGGGTTTAATGCATCATTTCACACAGATTAGCACAATCAATCCTCAAGCCAGCAAAATAACTGAGTCAATGTTTCCACATATATTTCATACAAATCATTCTTGGACAATATGATACAGACATGTACCCGCTTTAGAGAAATGAATTTTTCAAAAAACTCTCATCTCTCAAACAAAATGCAGCCAAAGCACTAACAGATATACATGCTTTTTTAGCCTGCCAAAAAAATGTTGCCCCAAAAAGAAGTCTAATGAAAAAAAATACACTTGAACTAGCCGATAGTATACATGTACTCACCGTGAAAAGAATGAAACCAACAAACATATATTTTCTTCTTTTTTTTTTTTTTACATCTGATTCTTTTTTTCCTCTTTTCCCTTAAAGTCATCAAAATTATGATGACCTTGTCTTTCTCTCATACTTTCAACTGTGAAAGACTGATCCAATTTAAACCCAGACAAATTCTTCCAAAAGATCATCCTCTGACATACCCTTAGATGTCTCTTCTACCGTCTCAAGATCATCTCCTGACAAAAAAAAAAAAAAATGCAAACGAACATGCCTTTCCTTAACATTCTGACTCCATCGATCCTTTTCTTTTCCTTTAAAGTCGTTGACCTTGAGATGGCCTTATAGACATTTCAAGCACGACTTTATTCTCTACTGGTACTCAATATTAAAAGATCGAACACAACCTCTTCCAAAAGATCATCCTCCAACATACTCTCAATCTCTCTTCCTATTGTCTCAATATCATCTCCGACATCTAACCACCTTGGATCCAAGAACTTCTCCTCTGGTTTTGGTCGACTTAATTCTTTTCGTTTTCTGACCAACATTTGCCACACCTCTTCAATGAGCCTATCACCTACCAGCTCAAGCTTTCTCCCTGAAGAGAGGATCTCGGTTAGACTGGAGCTAATGAGATCATCCAGTAACCTTCTATCTAATCTAGACCATTCTACAAGCAGCCCATATTTCCCTTCAAGCTTTTCAAACACATTGAAGTCCACTGAATGCTTTGTAGAGCAAGAAGTACTCAAAAGAATATCTTGATCTGCACCATAGATGCCCAAATTGATAATATCGACTAGGTATGAATAGTCTCTGTCTTCTTCATTTTTATACGCCAATAGTATCTCTCCAATGCAATCCTCACTCAAAGCAGGAGTTTTACATTCTCTGTTGTATTTATCTGATTTCAACCTGAGAAGATGCAGTTGCATTCGGAGTTCTACAAGAAAATAGAGTAGTTCGGCGGAGTTCAGATTTTTGCATGAAAATGAGTATTACTACAAGAGAAATGGAGAAAGCACATTGCTTTAATTTACCTTGAAGACCGGCACTGGCCCTCCCGAAATAGTGTGGGTTTGACAGGCCTTCATTTGATGAATGCTCAAGGACAGAGACAGGGCTTTGTTGCTCAGCATCTCTGGAGCTTGTCATGGAGTCAGATCCTGATTCACTACACTCAGAAGGAGCAGAATCTAATTGAAGATGCCTTGGTAATGTGTCCTGGAGATTTAGCAAAGAAAAATTTCAACAAAATCAAATCTTAGAGTAAAAGCAGCAATTAGAATTAAATTTTCTCCCAAATTGATGCGCAGGAAGATAGATGAATCCTATCAATTAAAACATTTTAAAGGTCAAGGTACAATTGATATCCAGGAGGAAAAAAAGGAAGAAAATTTGGAGAAATGTGAATTTTTGTATTTCATGTTGTAAAGAATAAGAAGAGATAGGGTAGAGGATTGGAGCAAAGAAACAAAATGAAATAAGTTAATTACAAGGATGCCCTGTTTAAACTTTAGGTTAATCTACAGAACAAAATATTAGGGAAATTGAACCTTACAATTTCACACGAGAAAATGGGTGTGAAGCATGCACATACGCCTGTGTGTACAAGTATTTATTTAAGGTGATATTTTCAGGAGAATAATTAAGGAGAGTTTGCATTATCTGAAGTCTCATAAACAGTTTCGTGGTATGAGAAGGAGTAATCACTCTTAAATTGAGCTCAGAATTTCCTGCAAGTTCCCTGATCTGATGATCAAAGTTCAGAAACATGTTCCGGTTCTATAAGATGCGGGTAAACAGAAAATAAATCAGGACAAAGGAATAAAGCAATAAAAAGGTGAGAAGAATATCATCTGCAGTATCGGCCTGATTATCACAAAAACAACAGCGATGCCTTAACGCTATTAAAATAAGGTTTGCGAACAACCAGTTAGGACATGTGTCTAAGATTGTCAAATATCAAAAGATGTTTGCAGAAAAAACAATCATAAATTACATAAGCAAAATGTTCAAGAATTCTGTTCAACCCCCCGCCCCCCAAAAAATAAATAAATAAAAAGAGAAAGGCAGAACCTACCTAGATGCACTTTCTTGTTGACATTTTCTCTATCATTTATAAGACTAATCTGCTTTTGGCTGTGTTTAAACCTTTCATTATCTTTTGTTGGTAAATAAGTAGTTTTAGATTTGGAAGGACTAAAATTACAAATTTACACGAAATTTCCAACACAAATTTTGCGACCCAATGAATGCTTGCTTCTCAGTTGAGAAGGTGGAATAGCTAAGCGATGATTCAAATGCAGAGAAGTGTTTCATTTTTGCAACGGAAATTCTCCAAATTTGAAGAAAACAGCTTAGATTATTATAGGTTTTGACTTGGCCATGCAATAACAAAAGTTTGAGGAATGGAAGGACAACATTAGAGACTTGAAAAAAATTAATCTTTTGTAAGCATGAGACATACACAGAAAACATATATGTGCTACATTAGAAATGAAAGAAAAGGACATAAGGTTCAAACCTTATTTCTACTAAAAGGCATTTAACTTCATGCTTATAAAAAGGTCATAAACAAACCTCTATAACTCCATCCATATAACCAATAGCAGAAGATTCCCACTTCTGTGCTGGTTGCTCTACATTTCCCTCACTAGTTGTGGATAGCATTCCTACAGTCAATGATTCTGTGACTAAAGAACTGTCAATCAGGTGACTGGAGCTGGCAACAAATTCTTCAGAAAACTTGGAAAGTATATGCACTTTAGAAGAATCAGAAACATAAATCTCATTCCTCTGTTCTTCCTGATTAACATGAATCTCTATTACAGGCAGCTTATTTTCCTCCCCACTTGGACTAAGATGAGGCTTGTAAGTTTGAAACTTGAAGCTCTTTCTTGACGATCTTCGTCTCGGACTTAAGGTCCCTAGGGAAGACTCAACCTCTCCCACGTTGAGGACATCTTTAAGCGTATAACTGCTATCACCATCAGCAACATGCTGTCTGCTTGATTTAGGCATGCCATGAACAGGTGATGAAGCTGAAATAGATGGGGATCTGGGCAGATTTGTAAAGCATTCTTCCATCAGGCCATCTCCACTGCTAACGCCAAAAGAGTGAAACTGTTCATCTGAAACTTTCTGTACTTTAACTGATTCCAGATTCTCCTTTGGAAATTTTCTGTCAGATATAGCACTCATTTCACCTGAAGTGCTTGAGCCTCCACCAACACATTTTGCCTCATTCGCCTTGGTCATCCTCCATCGTTCAGATAGGCGTTTTCTGGCCTCCCTGCCAAAAGATGATTCACTTGAACAAGAACTTGAGGGGCTTGAGGCTCTACTCCAGTAATCAAAGTTGTCCAGATTCCGTTGAAATCTCCCAAATTTGTTCGAGTCGTGCATGCCTGCAAGTGCACATGAGCTGTCATCCTTTGTGTGTCTGTTGAAGCTAGAAAACAGCATCTTGTCTGAACAACTATTTAATGGGCATTTCATTTGTTTTCTGATTTCTCTAGCAATTCCTCTTGAACCCACTTTTCTCTGTGACATCACTTCCATATTATCAAACAAATTCCATTGCTCCCTTCCTTCAGCAAATGATTCTTGAATTCCAGACTGCTGAAATTCCCTATGCCTTCTATAGCCACATGGATATTTCTCATGGGAAGGATGAGAAACACTTCTTCCCATATTTTGGGTCTTTCCCAAATTGGGCTTTAGAACAGCTACCCTAGAAGATCGAACTTTAGTATTGGTTTTTCCATTTCGTGATTTTAACAATTTATATGACAGAGAAACACTGTCTTCCTTATGCAGGTGATTGAAGAGGTTGGTAACTGGCTTTCTTGATGTACTTATAGCATCTTTTTGCATTTGAGTGCAACTCCCATACTTTACCTCTGATCTACATGATACATCATCAGTTTCACCTGTTTTACTTTTTGATGCTCTTAATATTGTGATGTGGTCTTCACGTTGAGCTGGTGGACAAGTCTTCAGATTATGTCGATCACTTGTGAACAAGGAATTGGGCTTGTCTAGAAAGTCTAGAAAAAGATCTTTACTTGAATCAAGCACTTCTATTGCATCGTTGAACTCTTTGGAGCCTTGAAGAGTTTCATCAGTTGAGAGACGATTTGCTTCCACCATAAACTTTTGCCTTACAAAGGACATGTCTGTATTATCTTTGTCTAAATGTGAATCCCGCTTAACACCAGGCTGATTTGTTTGTTTCTCAGCTCTTACTGGATCCCTGATTTCAGTGACATCTTGGAATGCTCGGTGCTCATTGCTTCTCTTCCCAGATGAATGGATTTTAGGATATCTGTATGTTGGTTTCGGTAAAGAATGTCTAATCCCCGGTTGTTTGAATATCTTTGGAGGCGGGGATGAATCAAGACCCATCAGTTTCGCAATTACACTTTGTGAGGACTGGCCAACTTTTGTTTCCATTGACGTCTCTTCATGTATTAGTGATTTGATTGTTCCAGTAACCTTCTTAGATGAGCATCTCTGCGACTCAGAGGCAACCTAGAGATATTAAAAA
Organism: Asparagus officinalis; assembly: GCF_001876935.1. Lineage (NCBI taxonomy): Eukaryota > Viridiplantae > Streptophyta > Magnoliopsida > Asparagales > Asparagaceae > Asparagus > Asparagus officinalis. The sequence continues at coordinate 3,030,379 of NC_033795.1, read as the reverse complement.
AAAGCATGCATTTATCATCTAACAAAAAAGTTATAATGTCCAATTGCAAAAAATTTTAAAAAAAACCAAGAAACAAGAAAATTTTAATTACTGTTCCAGAAGCACGAGGGCAGAACAAGAAAAATGAAACATAGTGAGTATTTTTCCTACATATCAGCAGCAAAATTGGGGAATTTTTAGCATGTATGTTTAAATGAAGTAATAAGAAAATCAGCCAGTAGAAAACTTCATATATTATTACCGAAAGACAAACTGAGACTAGAGAGGCACTTGTGACTTGGATATATTGATAGTTTTAAGACAACCCTGATATCTTAGTAGATAATTAATGCTATGAGAACCCATACCGGGCGTCCTTGAAGTGGGGATTCATTATGATTAATAGAATTTGAAGCAATCTTTGAAACACTCGTACTGTTTCTTGACCGTCCACCTTCTGAAACAGAATGATCACAGTATAAGATAAAGTCCCATGAATAATAAGCAAACTTAAACCTAACAAGACCTATGATAAGTAATTTCATCTAGAAAACTAATTCAAGTGGTTTACCTGAAAATTTGAAATACATTAAAATAACTTTCTGAAAAAAGACAATCAGCAAGCAATAGTAAAGTAAATCACAAGCTTGCCACATTTTAGCGAGTTAACTTAAAAGGCTTCAATAGCTTCATTTGTAGAGGCCATGCAAAACGCACATATTTCTTCGCCAGTCAATGTTTAACAGAACGTAGAAATCAGTGAACCTGATATTATTATTCCAAATGTCGTCACATAATTGCCTTTAGGAAGCCACACTCAAATATAGGAACAGGCAGTTATTAATTTCACTTTTTATTTTATTTTTATTTATTTTGTGTGTGTGTGTTGGCCTTCTTTTTTTTTTCTTTTTTTTTTTTTTGGGGGGGGGGGGGGGGGGGGTGGGGGTTGTCTTCCTTATGCAGGTGATTGAAGAGGTTGGTAACTGGCTTTCTTGATGTACTTATAGCATCTTTTTGCATTTGAGTGCAACTCCCATACTTTACCTCTGATCTACATGATACATCATCAGTTTCACCTGTTTTACTTTTTGATGCTCTTAATATTGTGATGTGGTCTTCACGTTGAGCTGGTGGACAAGTCTTCAGATTATGTCGATCACTTGTGAACAAGGAATTGGGCTTGTCTAGAAAGTCTAGAAAAAGATCTTTACTTGAATCAAGCACTTCTATTGCATCGTTGAACTCTTTGGAGCCTTGAAGAGTTTCATCAGTTGAGAGACGATTTGCTTCCACCATAAACTTTTGCCTTACAAAGGACATGTCTGTATTATCTTTGTCTAAATGTGAATCCCGCTTAACACCAGGCTGATTTGTTTGTTTCTCAGCTCTTACTGGATCCCTGATTTCAGTGACATCTTGGAATGCTCGGTGCTCATTGCTTCTCTTCCCAGATGAATGGATTTTAGGATATCTGTATGTTGGTTTCGGTAAAGAATGTCTAATCCCCGGTTGTTTGAATATCTTTGGAGGCGGGGATGAATCAAGACCCATCAGTTTCGCAATTACACTTTGTGAGGACTGGCCAACTTTTGTTTCCATTGACGTCTCTTCATGTATTAGTGATTTGATTGTTCCAGTAACCTTCTTAGATGAGCATCTCTGCGACTCAGAGGCAACCTAGAGATATTAAAAAAAAGCATGCATTTATCATCTAACAAAAAAGTTATAATGTCCAATTGCAAAAAATTTTAAAAAAAACCAAGAAACAAGAAAATTTTAATTACTGTTCCAGAAGCACGAGGGCAGAACAAGAAAAATGAAACATAGTGAGTATTTTTCCTACATATCAGCAGCAAAATTGGGGAATTTTTAGCATGTATGTTTAAATGAAGTAATAAGAAAATCAGCCAGTAGAAAACTTCATATATTATTACCGAAAGACAAACTGAGACTAGAGAGGCACTTGTGACTTGGATATATTGATAGTTTTAAGACAACCCTGATATCTTAGTAGATAATTAATGCTATGAGAACCCATACCGGGCGTCCTTGAAGTGGGGATTCATTATGATTAATAGAATTTGAAGCAATCTTTGAAACACTCGTACTGTTTCTTGACCGTCCACCTTCTGAAACAGAATGATCACAGTATAAGATAAAGTCCCATGAATAATAAGCAAACTTAAACCTAACAAGACCTATGATAAGTAATTTCATCTAGAAAACTAATTCAAGTGGTTTACCTGAAAATTTGAAATACATTAAAATAACTTTCTGAAAAAAGACAATCAGCAAGCAATAGTAAAGTAAATCACAAGCTTGCCACATTTTAGCGAGTTAACTTAAAAGGCTTCAATAGCTTCATTTGTAGAGGCCATGCAAAACGCACATATTTCTTCGCCAGTCAATGTTTAACAGAACGTAGAAATCAGTGAACCTGATATTATTATTCCAAATGTCGTCACATAATTGCCTTTAGGAAGCCACACTCAAATATAGGAACAGGCAGTTATTAATTTCACTTTTTATTTTATTTTTATTTATTTTGTGTGTGTGTGTTGGCCTTCTTTTTTTTTTCTTTTTTTTTTTTTTTGGGGGGGG
>NC_033795.1:2968848-3027789 GCF_001876935.1 Asparagus officinalis | reverse complement strand
CAACTACTACGACATGTTTGCAGACCCATGTATTGCTAGGATAACTAAACTCATAATCCATTATCCTAACATTTCACTGAAGGAAAGGAATAAGTGATGGAGCTCAATCTTGGGAAACCACTAGACACTAACTGACCCGGTTTAGAGGCTCTCGACCTTATGGAACAAGAGAAACCTCTAAATAAAACATGGGATGCCAGGTGGCAGTTAGGTCAGTGAAAATATTCAGGAAAGCCATGTATACTTAAGCTCCTTCCAACTTTTGCAGAAAAGGTACATGGAACCGAAAAGGACATCAGTTATTAGGCTAAATGCCATAAATAGAAAAGCAAATATGAAGTTCTTATCGAAAGACTTGATCCTATAACTTTCTGCCAGCAGTTTGTACTTCTTGATTTATATGAACCATTGAGACAGCTAAGACAACTAATCCAGAAACATGGACTAAATGTTGGAATTCCTTTATAAAACACGTTGCATCTGTTGGGAGCGAGACGCTCACACCGCTGCGGAAGCTAAATTAATCCTAAGAGAAAACAACTTAAGCTTGAGTTTAAGCCAAACTCAAACCAACTAATACAAGCAATAAACAATTACACAGATAAAACAGTAAGTAAATGAGATGAGAAAACAAATTTACGTGCTTCGGCAAACTTGCCTACGTCCACGGGAGCCACACAATTAATTTCTTATTTAACCACAAAAAATTACAAAGCTTATAAAAGAGAGGATCTCAAACTTGAGATCTCTCACAACACCAATTTGTCACTGTAGTAAATGCTACAGGACTTGTGCAATTTTTCTTGACCGAAAAATTGATTCTCAAATCAACTGAGAATTTCCGCTGGAGATAAAAGTCGTCGCCACCACAGAAGAAATCCTCTTCTGTTAAAATCGCGAAAGATTGCTCGCTGATCTCGTGAACAGAGTTTCCCTTTTATAGGGAAACCCTAGGGCAGTTTGTGCGATCCAGCTGGATTCCACCCACGCAGGCGAAATCACACAGGCGAAATTCCAACGCCCGCAGGCGAGTTCGCTCCTGGCGAGATCCGTTCGCCCTCGAACAGGCGAGGTCCACGAAACTCCTCGCCCGCAGGCGAAGTCTTCATCTCCTCGATTCAGGCGAGATCCATCATGCCCTCACCTCTCCCCATCGTTGCTGTTCGCTGCCTCCGTCTCCGACGATCGTCGTCGTCGCTGTCGAGGTCAATTCTCTTCAATTCATCACCTCGTCCATCATTTGATAAACCTCAAATTTTGGACGAACACCAGAATAACACCGCGAATACCAACCAGGTCAAATCAGACCAAACCAGCTGCGTCACTATATCGCGACTGCCTATGTACCCTCCACCGGGATCAAGCTAACCGTAGTTCTGTTATTTCCCTTTTGGGCGGACCAACATGGGCTGATATTAAGCAAGTCCAAGCAATACTGAAACTTACTACCTGTGACCACCTTGGTTAGCATGTCTGTTGGGTTCTGTTTCGTGTGCACCTTCATGAGAGAAATATCACCTTCCTCTATGACATCCCGCACAAAATGATACCTGACGCTTCATGAGAGAAATATCACCTTCCTCTATGACATCCCGCACAAAATGATACCTGACGTCGATATGCTTGGTACGAGCATGATCCCGCACAAAATGATACCTGACGTCGATATGCTTGGTACGAGCATGATGAACTTGATTCTTAGCCAAATGAATCATACTCTGACTATCGCACCACAAGTTCACACTATCATGCTCAATCCCCAAATCATCTAGAAGACCCCACAGCCATAATGTTTCTTTCACTCCTTCAATCATGGCCATGTACTCAGCCTCTGTAGTAGAAAGTATCACTGTAGAATGTAACATCGATCGCTAACTAACTGGAGCCCCATGTATGTTGAATACATAACCAGTAGTAGATCGCAGTCTATCTAGATCGTCCGCATAATCTGAGCCCACAAACCCATCAATCTGACACGTATCTCCACCAAAATACAGACTCGTATCCGCGGTACCTTTCAAGTACCTCAGGACCCATTTCACCGCTTTCCAGTGCGTCTTTCCCGGATTCGCCATGAATCTGCTGACCACACTAACCGCCTGTGAAATATGTGGACGTGTACACATCATGACGTACATCAAACTGCCAACTACACTAGCATAAGGAACACGTTTCATGCGTGTCTTCTCTTCCGCTGTAGTGAAAGATTGTTTACCCGAGAGCCTGAAATATAGGGCTAACGGAGTCACCACTGACTTAACACTTTGTATCCTAAGTCTCGCGATCACCCGCTCTATGTAGCCCTTCTGACTCAAGAACAATCGTCGATTCGCCAGCTCTCTTCTAATCTTCATACCCAGTATTTTCTTAGCAGCGTTCATGTTTTTCATCTCGAACTCTTTACCAAGTTAAGATTTCAGTCTATCTATCTCCACCTTGCTCTTGGAAGCAATAAGCATGACATCCACATACAAAAGGAGATAAATATAATCACCTCCATGAAGCTTCCGAATATAGACGCAACAGTCATATTCGCTTCTGGAGAACTCATGCTTTAGCATGAATGAGTCAAATCGCTTGTACCACTGCCGAGGAGATTGTTTCAATTCATAAAGTGATTTCCTCAAGCGACATACATGATTCTCCTTATCCTCAACCTTGTAACCCTCAGGCTGATACATGATTCTCCTTATCCTCAACCTTGTAACCCTCAGGCTGATGCATATAGATTTCCTCCTCCAAGTCTCCGTGCAAGAAGACCGTTTTACCTTGTAACCCTCAGGCTGATGCATATAGATTTCCTCCTCCAAGTCTCCGTGCAAGAAGACCGTTTTGACATAAAGTTATTCCAGCTCAAGATCACCATGAGCAACAATACTCAATAGCACCCGAATAGAAGTGTGTTTTACCACCGAAGAAAAGATCTCATTGTAATCTACACCCTCTCTTTGTGCAAACCCCTTAGTCACTAGCCTGGCTTTGTACCTTGTACCGCCGAGCTCGGAAGGATCTTTCATTCTTTTATACATCCACTTACAATCTATAGCTTTCTGTCCTACGGACAATAGGACCACCTCCCATGTTTGGTTCTTCCGGAGTGATTCCATCTCCTCCTCCATCGCAGCCAACCAACTCTCGTTATTTCTATCCCGAATAGCTTCCTTAAAGGAGACCAGCTCATCTTCCTCCAACGAAAATGCGTACTCAACCAAATTAACCTGCCCATAGTGTTTCAGGGGTTGATCAGCCACCAGCTACTGTACTTGCTTGTATGCTTGTATTGGCCTAGTGAAAACCAAGCTATCCTCGAGCTGCTGTTGTTGTAGTGCCTGTGTATTCTCCTGTCGAACCTCCTTCTGCTCAAGCTCATCATCTACCTGATTTCTCACTTGAACACAACTAGAACCTAGTTGGTCTTTAGGTTCTATCTCAATAACCTGGGACTTAGAATTCCTAATAATCTCAGCACCATCATCCTTGGGCACCCTAGCAATCATAGACTTCTCATCAAAGGTAATGTCCCTGCTGATCACGAACTTTGAATCTTCTGTACACCAGAGGCGATAGCCTTTTACACCCTTTGCATACCCCAAGAAAATTATCTTCTTAGCCTTCGCGTCAAGCTTTCCCTTGTTGACGTGATAGTAGGCGGTACACCCGAAAATTCGGAGCCTCTCATAATCTGCATGCTCCCCTGACCATACCCGATAGGATGTATCACCATCCAATATAGAATGTGGGGATCGATTCATAATATAGCAAGCTATAGCAATTGACTCTGTCCATCATTCTTTATCCAAACCAGCATATGATCGCATACTCATTGTTTTCTCCCATAGTATTCGGTTCAGTCTTTCCGTGACCCCATTTTGCTGTGGTGTAGATCTAACTGTCCAATGTCTGGCAATTCCTTCCTGATCACAGAACTCCTTGAAGGCACCATCTGTATACTTTATACCGTTGTTAGATCTTAATGTCTTTAATTTTTTTCCTGTCTTGTTCTCAATCATCGCCTTCCACTTCTTGAATGTCTCAAATACCTCATTCTTATGCTTTAGAAAATAAATCCAAGTATACCTTAAATGATCATCTATGAATGTGAAAAAATATCTGGAACCACCCTTGAAAGTTGTCGAAGCTGGACCCTAAACATCCGTGTGCACATAATCTAGTATCCCTCTGCTCTTGTGATTGCTTGTCAGAAATCGGACCTTGTGTGCCTTTCCATACACACAGTCCTCGTAAAAAATTCATGCAAGGCTTCTTCAGATTCTTCAACAAACCATCATTACCGAACAGATCTAGACCCTTCTCTGATATGTGCCCAAATCTCCTATGCCATAACCGTGTGTGCTCACATGGGTCTCCATCACTTCCATCAGTTCCAACAGTTGCATCTCCTGTCACCGTCGTACCCAAGAGAGTATATAGGTTACCGTGACGAATATCCTTCATCGCTACTAAGGAACCCCGAATAACCCTCTTCATTCCGTTCTCTGTTACAATCTTGCAGCCCTCGGAGTCCAAAACACCAACTAAGATAAGATTCTTTCACAAGTCGGGAACGTACCTTACATCCATTAAGGTTCGAATCACTCCATCATGCATCTTGATCTTGATATCACCTAGCCTCATCGTTTTACAAGAATGGTTATTCCTCATCAATAAGGTTCTAGCATCAATGCTCCTATAGGTAGTAAACCACTTCCTATTTGGACGCATATAGTAAGAGCAACCAGAATCAAGTATCCACTTCCCGAAGGTATCATTGTCACTCGTGACGACATAGCATTCCTTATCGCTCCCTTCCCCTGAAGTGTAGCTCGTCTTTTCATTGCCTTCTCGTCTTTCAGTCTTATTGTTGTTCTTCTTCCCACCTACTCTCTTGTTAGGACAATTGACTTTGAAATGCCCTAGTTTACCATATTTGAAACCCGGTCTTTCCGTAATAGGTCTTGATTTTGATCTAGGCTTTCCTCTCTTGCCTTTTCCTCGCTCATTGCCCCTTCCTCTGGTAAAAACCCCTGCGTTTGTTCTTTGTTACCACCAGTGGCCATATCACTAGTTGTAATTTTTCGAAGATCATCCACTAGAAGCGTCGTTCTAGTCTCATCCATCGATAAACTGTCACCCACAAACATCAGTGTTTGAACCAGATTCTCATAAGACTTCGACAGAGATAGAAGTAGTAGAAGTGCCTGATCCACGTCTTCCACTGTCATCTTAATATCTTTCAAATCCGATAAGATCCTATCGAACTTGTTGATGTATTCCCGGATTGATGATCCTTCCTCCATCTTGCAAGTATACAATTTGGATTTTAAATAGATCCGATTCGTTAGACTCTTCGTCATGAAGGTGCTTTCCAACTTCAACCACACGCCCGCAACCGTTTCCTCTCCATCTACAAGAAAGCAACATATCTCTCAAGACATAGGATAATCGACGCTCGTGCTTCGAGATCTAACTCTTCACATATCAGACATATCTTTGTGCTTCTTTTCTCTCCCCGCCAAAGCCTTGTGTAATTTCTTACGAAATTAATGGATTTTTTATCTGCATCCTCCAATAAGAAAAATCATTCTTCCCATTGAATTTCTCGATCTCATACTTTCTCACTTTAACTGTTTTACTTATAGATGTCATTCTCCGCTTGTATTAATAAATCCAGTTCTCTCAGTAATTTCAATAATAATCAAGCACCACCTCAAATCGAAAATTTTACCACCTCCATCTGAACAAGGGCTCTGATACCAATTGTTGGGAGCGAGACGCCCACACCGCCGCGGAAGCTAAATTAATCCTAAGAGAAAACAACTTGAGCTTGAGTTTAAACCAAACTCAAACCAACTAATATAAGCAATAAACAACTACACGGATAAATAGTAAGTAAATGAGATGAGATAACAAATTTACGTGATTCGGCAAACTTGCCTACGTCTACGGGAGCCACACAATTAATTTTTTATTTAACCACAAGAAATTACAAAGCTTATAAAAGAGAGGATCTCAAACTTGAGATCTCTCACAACACCAATTCGTCAGTGTAGTAAATGCTACAGGATTTGTGCAATTTTTCTTAATCAAAAAATTGATTCTCAAATCAACTGAGAATTTTCGCTGGAGATAAAAGCCGTCACCACTACAGAAGAAATCCTCTTCTGTTAAAATCACGAAACATTGCTCGCTGATCTCGTGAACATGGTTTCCCTTTTATAGGGAAATCCTAGGATAGTTTGTGCGATCCAGCTGGATCCCACCCACGCGGGCGAAATCACACAGGCGAAATTCCAACGCCTGCAGGCGAGTTCGCTCCTGGCTCGATCCGCTAGCACTCGAACAGACGAGGTCCACGAAACTGCTCGCCCGCAGGCGATCTCTGGCTCCGCGGGCGAAGTCTTCATCTCCTCGATTCAAGCGAGATCTAAGGCAACGCAGGCGAGATCCATCATGCCCTCGCCTCTCCCCGCCGTCGCCGTTCGCTTGCCTCCGTCTCCAACGATCGCCGCCTTCGCCATCGAGATCAGTTCTCTTCAGCATCAAACATGCGGAATAATCTCTCAATACTAAAATCCTATGATTTGTAGATATAGAGATAAGTACCCTACCTCAAAACAGACCCGAGATGTCAAACACATTAACTTTCTGAAATCCATCCACGAGAGCGCAGTTATAAATCTATATTTCTTCTGCATATATGCCTATTCAGACTCATACACATATTGTTGGATTGTTACTTTTGGTAGAATATTCATAAAACAATAAACTTTTTTCAAGGACATAACATACTTCATCTAAAACGTAAATTCTAGGTGAATAATAGTTTACACACTGATAAGTCTCGCACACAAATGGACTTGTGTGTCGTATCTAGATGCGTTGAACACTCTCAAATCTTTAACGCAGACAAGTGTCCGATGATCAGAGCTAGTATCTCCGTCGAGGCAATTATTAGGCATTCCCGATAAATCCATCAAAAGCTTGCAGGTGATGAAATGACCCAATTACATCAACTGCCTCTTTGAGTTTACTTTACAACCCAAAAATATGGGAATAATCTGCTTCGACGACAGAGTACTGTACCAAAAAGGGATTTTAATCATAAATAACTATTAAGCTGATTAAAGAGTGAATAACTCGCTAGATTGTAGCTAATTAACCGACCAGCTACAGAAATAAATAGCAATTCATCGTTCAAGTGCCATAAAAATAGAAATCAAATTAAAAGAAACAGGCATCATAAATCCTAACCCCTAATCTAAAACACCGTAATAATCAACAAATTAAACCCTAAAACTCCAAGATTTCTGGCCTCACCTCTGACATGAGCTCGCCCGATCGCTCGCCTCGCCCATCCGCCGCCATACCTCGATCGCCAATCCATAATTTACAGATTTCGCCCCCCAAAAGGGGGATCAGAGGTCGAAACCCTAGAAAATGACGGCGTTCGGTATTATGAATGGGGAGATATTATTATTTTTATTATTTGAAGTTAGCTGTGGTTGACGGAGAAGTGAGAAGGGCGGGATTTTCATCTCATAGCGGGGAATGAGGATATATAGGGAACGTGAATCACGTGAGAAAATGTATGCCTTTTTGTAAGAGTTTTGTATTTTTGCGTGTTGAATCATGTTTTTTTTTCGTTTGCTTGTTTGTTTTTGTTTTGAGAATTTAAAAAAACATCATTGTGTATTATTTTCAGGTAAATTCTGTTTTTATTTAAAAAATTTGTTGTCTTTAGGTCTCTATTTCTCAATCTCGTACATTTAATTTATATATCACGGGTATCGCTATCATTCATCTATATCTTATATTGTTAAGTCATGTATGTTTTTACTTTTGAATGTTTTAGATTATATTTTATCAGAAAGAAAATGCTAAGTAAATTCGAAGTTTTGATAAATGGTAAAGCTTTAGGGTGCATGTGGCCCACTGCATATGAAAACCGTCATGGGCAAATTCAAAGTTACTAAATTATAGATTTTACAAAGAAATAAAATGAGAATGAAACTTGAATCACGTGAGAAAATGTATGCCTTTTTGTAAGAGTTTTGTATTTTTGCGTGTTGAATCGTGTTTTTTTTTGTTTGTTTTTTGTTTTGAGAATTAAAAAAATAACATCATTGTGTATCATTGTCAGGTAAATTTTGTTTTTTTTTTAAATTTTGTTGTCTTTAGGTCTCTATTTCTCAATCTCTTACATTTAATTTATGTCATGGGCATCGCTATCATTCATCTATATCTTATACTGTTGAGTCATGTATGTTTTTACATTTGAATGTTTTAGATTATATTTTATCAGACAGAAAATGCTAAGTAAATTCGAATTTTTGATATTTGGTAAAGCTTTAGGGTGCATGTGGCACACTGCATATGAAAACCGTCATAGGCAAATTCAAAGCTACTAAATTATAGATTTTACAAAGAAATAAAATGAGAATGAAACTTTATCAAAATAGTTATGAACAAAATAAAAGATTTAATAACATTATTCAATATTGTAGACCTATAGTCCATTATTACTCACTTTCTCTTGTAGACAAAAAATTATATCCACTGACCTCAAGGTTGAATGTTAAGAGGGTGTTTGCCAATTCAAAAGTGAATTAATAATGCGTGAGTTTTTTTTTTCAAATAACTTTCATATTCACATTAGTATACAAGCAAGATACAATGTTTGTCTAAAAATGAAATTATTATTAAAAATGCAACGTGAAAATGATTGGGAAAATACGATTGATTAAAAATTATTATCATTTTTGTCACTTTCACGTGGATTCAGCACTTATTTAGAGAAGTCAAAATTGAATTAAATCGTATGTGACCACCGTTTCACTTTGTGTGACCACTTGTACCTAAACAAACATCTAAAACATTAAAAAATCAAGTCACCTTCTTACTTCTATCTTTTGCTTACATGCAAAAACAAGCTCTACACTTAGTAAATGTAAAAATCAGCTTTACAAGTTTATTCCCCTCCTGTTGACTAAAATTTTGCTACTTTTATCAACCATAGATGGGTCCATATCAACGTGTGATCCGCACACGGTGTAGTTTAGCTCTCCTGTAGGGAAATGCTGACTCTGGAGACATTCGGACGACGTTTAAGAATTCTCCTAGTGGTCCGATGATAGGACTAATTTATTGGCTAATAATATTGACAAGAAAAATATCTTATTAAACACAGACGCGCAAAGGGCCCCATCTATTAAAAAGAGGCCAGTCCAAGCGAAGACGACAACCGTGTAAATGCTTTCCAATATTTAAGGCTCACTGAGCACTTTTAAAGACGACTGAACCGCCGTTAAACAGCGCAGCCCCCGCCCCCCTCCAAAAAAAAAAAAAAAAACAAAAACCCCGACACAGAATCGAAAAGAACAAAGGAAGAGAGAGAGTAGAGATAGATGAGGATCGAAGAGGTTCAGTCAGACGACGAAAGAAGCAGCGCGTTGCACTCAGACTCACATCAAGCCTCGGGGCCTCGACTGTAATCCCTCGCTCTCTCTCTCTCGCTTCAATATTTCTAAGGTTTAGGGTTTTAGGGCTTTGATGCTGTTTTTAGCTAATATTAGTCGAAGGGTAATTGGAGTGTGTTTTTTATATTTTGTTACTACAACCCAATATGGATAATTTTTTGTTTGTGTACAATCTAGAATATATGAATCAAAATGAGCAGAGTTGATCGAGTAATTTGATAGCATATAATGTAGTTATGAAGGCACTGCGCGCGTGCACGTGCACGCGTGCGTGCGTGTGTGTAGATATATATAAAGGAGAATGAGAATGTCATTCGTTTGCAATTTTAGGGGATTTAATACTGTGTTTTCTCGTTTGGTTTGTCAATGGCGTTCTCTCTTGTTCTCTCTATTCAAGATTTATAGGGTTTTGGGGTTTGATGCTATTTTTAGTTAATTTTGTGAAGGGGAATGGAAATGCTATTCGTTTGTCGGCTGGGTTCGTGGGGTGGGGCCCGGGAGGCGGCAGGCTGGTGGTGGACATGATAACGGCAGAAAAAATGGCGGGAAGGGCACTTCTACTTGCTGGTTCCACCGAGCACTGGAGACTGCACTAGCACTCGGCATTGCTCAGGAGATAGGGAGCAAGGTAAAAGTTCTCTTCCTTGTAAATTTTTTTACATCAATTTACTTTTTGATTGATTTTTCTAGTTAAATCATAGTAAATTTTGTTTTTTGTGTGGAAATGTTAATTTTAAAGCCCTGTAATTATGAAATCAAAGGAGTGGAGTAAATCTATGGAAATTGCCTGTAGGTTCTATTATTTAATGTAAGGCCTTAGAAATGAGCTAAGAATCCCAAATGGGAAACCTATGGAAAAACAAGATAGCATACTTATTCCTGTGTCATTGAGAATCATAATAATTAATAATACTCTTTTTGTTTTTCCTGATATCAACTAAGTGTTTGTTTATACTAGCAAGTCTTTTATGTTTTGAAGAATGTAGAGTAGGAAGCAAGCTTTCCGATGAGATGAGTTCTAGAAAATGTTAAATATGAAGCTCGATTTGAAATCAAAGGGGTAAAATTAATCAATAGAAACAACTCCTACAACATAAATTTAAGGTTCTTTTATTTATTAAGAGGCTTTTGGAATGAGCTTTGAGTTCCAAATAAGCAGCCTTCATGGAAAGATATCATCATTTTTCGTATGTGTTTTCTTTCTTTTAAGCCTGGCGGACGTGCACTAAGTTCCATCCTGGTTCTTGAAAAATAGATGGTACTCACAATCTTGTATGGTAATTATTGTATCTGTAATTGGAATTTTATAGAAAAGTTTTGTTTATTATCCTGTTGTATTTTGTATTGTTGATGATTAAATTTTCCTAGCTGAAGGTAAGTCATTCATTGAAATTTATATTGGGTCTTTATATGAACAATTTTGTAATAAGTCAATTTTTATATTTGTTTAAAATTAACTTCAACAGAGAATATGACTGGGAGATGATTTGAGGCGGTCTGGACATGTGAGGCAGATGAATGCCTCAGTTAAGAGGAGTATATGATGGATCAATGAAAAAAGGATATGGTAGTTGTTAATTTAATGGAGAGACTGCTAATAGAGTTAAGTAGAAAAATGCTTTATGCACCTAACTGCTGAAATTTGGGATTGTGTCTTCCATTTTTTTTTAAAATTTTTACTATTTGACCATAAAATGAATCTAAGACATCATTCTTGGTGACACACACACACAAAACACACATAGGATGTGAATTATTTTTATTATTAGTATTGCAACTGCTATTTCTTTGGCTATTATATGCTGTGTCATTTCAATCTCACTTAATTGTACCATTGCTATTCTTTCATGAGTAAGTTTGTTTTGAATTGAATTATAGGTACCATTCTGTCCAATGGTTGGATCAGAGGTGTATTCGTCTGAGGTTAAAAAAACTGAGGTACTTATGGAGAATTTTCGGAGGGCTATAGGTTTGCGTATTAAGGAAAACAAGGAAGTATATGAAGGAGAGGTATGATTATTGCCTGCTTCTTTCTTGAACTTGATTATTGTCTGCTTCTTTCTTGAACTTTAGCTTTAACAGCTGTGATTTGTAGCCCCCACACTGAAATGTGTTTGTGATTCCTCATGTGTTGCTCTAGTTGTTGATTGGTGCCTGCCTATATTTCAGGTTACTGAACTCTCACCAGAAGAAGCTGAGAGTACAACAGGCGGATATGGGAAAAGCATCAGTCACATAATTATTGGTCTGAAGACTGTAAAAGGAACAAAACAGCTCAAGTTGGATCCGACGATTTATGATGCTTTGATTAAGGAAAAGGTAATTATCATATGGACCTGATACTTACAAGGATCGCCGAATTTATGATGCAAAGTCAAGTGTGTTCCACCCTCACTCCTGTCTCTATTCAGCTCTCTCTCCCATGCTATCCAGTCCCTCTAAACTCAAGTGACCCGCACATGGACACTTACACACACATTCTCTCTCTGATGGTACTGCATGTTTGGTTTTGCTTGCGTTAATCTTGCTTTTCAATCACCATTATCTTTTTTATCATATCAAAAGTAATAAAGGATTGGTTTTTCCCTTTAATATAGAAGGATTGTTCTAAGAATTCTTTTTCAACGATTAAGAGAGTCTTGCTAGTTGCATGGCAAGCACATTCTAATGAAGTCCTTTTTTCATTGAAAAATATTCTATTATGTTCATCAATTTCATGTGACTTGTGAGTCATTCCTCTTGAACTCTCGAACTGATTCTTTCTCTTACTGTATAAATTGTGTGGCGGATCAGCGAATAAAGGATGCATCAACTGCACTTTATAAGGATGCATCAACTGCACTTTATACATGTCAATCATTTGATCTTTGTTGAAATGTTTATTTTGATTATTATATTGTGGGTTTTGCTGGTCCTCCTTTTTACTATTCAGAATCAGTAATACCAAACTACAGGTTGCTGTAGGTGATGTTATATACATTGAAGCAAATAGCGGTGCTGTTAAGAGAGTAGGTCGATGTGATACTTTCGCTACAGAATTTGATCTTGAAGCAGAGGAGTATGTTCCCATTCCTAAGGGAGAGGTGCACAAGAAAAAGGAGATAGTACAGGTAACTAATCTACAAAAATTCCAGTTCTTGTATTTTGCAATTTGTAGCTGGAGATTTATTTACTAGCCACTAAAATATTTCATCTCATTATGAGTTTTATATATGTTTTGCCCATGCTATCGTTTTCTTTTTCCTTATTCCATGCAATCACAACCTGTCACTGCTGAAGTCACTCATCCAAACATGGTCAAACTGTTTCAGATGACTCACTAACAACAGCAGTGAAACTTTTTATCATAATCCCTTGTTATCCAAAGTTGCTAAAACAATCCATTGATCTCTATTTGATCTGATCTACATCAGGAAAACAATATTGTCTTAATCAATTTTATCACAGCTTTTGCTACTGCACTTCCTTTTAGTTAAGTCTGTTGTCACAAATGTCATTTATATATGCACATGTTGATAGTACTTTCGTCATTTTACATGACTTTGGGATGCTATAGAAACAACCTAAAGATGGGTCCTTAGTTGATAGATAATCTTTCTGGGGGAAATCTCCTTCGTGATTGCATATTTGTTCTAAGACAAGAAACAGTTCCGTCTTGTAAACAATAAATTCTTTCATTTCTAAGGGTAATTGAGTACAGGTTGAGTTGCTGGTTTATGTTTTCCAGGCCAAATTTTAAATTATTCATGTCTTACAGCTCTCTGCATTGGCTTATTCATACAGTAGTTAGAAGATTAACATTTCTTCCGTTTTCATTAGGATGTTACTCTACATGATCTTGACGCAGCAAATGCTCACCCACAAGGTGGGCAGGATATATTATCCCTTATGGGCCAGATGATGAAACCTAGAAAGACTGAAATCACGGACAAGCTACGCCAGGAAATCAATAAGGTATTGTTTTTAGTCTTTACGCTTTTGGACATGGGGTTCTTACTTAAAATTTCTTCCTCTTCCCGTGGTGGTTGTGACATTCAACTTTGACTGCCACCATCCATAATGAGAAGATTATACAGTCTTCATTGATTATGGAGATAGTTAATGCCAAAGTTATGCCAATTATTGGTACATGATACCCTAACTGTAACAAAAATCGGATGGGTGGCAGGTGGTTAACAGATACATTGACGAAGGGATAGCAGAGCTTGTTCCTGGTGTACTATTTATCGATGAGGTATATTATTCTCCTAAGTTTCAACAGTTTTTATTCTTGTTATGGTTAATAGTAAACAACTAATTCTCACAACCGCAGGTTCATATGCTTGACATGGAATGTTTTTCTTACCTAAATCGTGCTCTTGAGAGCTCGATATCGCCGATAGTAATATTTGCTACGAACCGAGGAATATGTAATGTAAGGTATGAATTAGCAACATTATGATGGTTTATTTCAAAATAGCATCAATAACTGATTATTTATTGTTTTTTTTTATAGCTTTGAGTTTGGTCTGTTCCTGCACATAAATAAAGTCATAAAAAATCTTCTATGCTTATTTGAAGTTATTCATACCAACTCTTTGGTTGTTCTCAGAGGAACTGATATGACTAGTCCACATGGCATACCTGTAGATCTGTTGGATCGTCTTGTAATAATTCGAACAGAAACTTATGGCCCTACTGAAATGATTCAGGTTCTTGCATTTATCTTTGTCCTTTTACATTGGGTCTCAAACATGAACTTCCTAGTGACTGATACTATCTGTTGATGTGGACCAGATAATGGCCATTCGTGCGCAGGTTGAAGAGCTGGTAATTGATGAAGAAAGTCTAGCTTATCTGGGAGAAATTGGACAACAAGCATCTTTGAGGTCTGTTCAATTCCATGTAGTTCCCTATATGTACTTTGTCTTTTAACGTCATCTTCTGCTAGCTGTGTCCGTTTTTCTATATAATTTAGTCAAAGAAAGTGACTTGCAGTTGAACTTGAACGTAATGTTACTCTTGCGTAGACTCGTGTCATTATATGTCCTTGTCTTTGTTGTTCTATTGTTCTGTTTTCTTAACAGATATTGTGGACGGAGGTCTGGCCTTTAACTTTCTACATACACCACATATTTTTTAATCTCCTCATATATAAATCTTAAGTACATAATAATCTGGATTTGTTTTCGTTTTTGTTGTTGTTGACATGTTGGTGGTGGTGGTGGTATCTTTACCCCCTGCTCTTCGATCTTACTAAAAATTTTCAAATTCACAGCTACTACATTTATCTTGTTTTCATTTGCTTATTCATATATTAGCCTATTGTTATTTTCACATGAAACCTGCATTCTGCCTGTGTTTGGCAGATGCTTATAAATATGATTAGTTAGAGGTGTAAGCCCACTCTTACGTCCATGTAGTAACGTGGCCTTCTACCACATGTAACATCCATGCATTATTCAATTTACTGAGTTTTTTGTAATATTGCTGGCCTTGAAAAATACACACTCAAGTGTATACTTAAGCACATCATATACTGGTATACCTTGGGCGCAATTTATGGTGGGCCCGGTACATGTTTTTGGATATATGAAATAATGGGGATGAGGAGGCAACTCATTTGCTAAATAAACTATCAAGAGATGGACTAGTGATTGCTAGTCACGTCATGACAGCGGACCTTACCTTTCCTTTCCTATCTCTTGATTGGTCATTTTGCTAAATGAAGTGTCTGTTCATACCCAATATCCCCTTTTGGATAATATGGGTGGAAGTGTTTGCATTATGGGTCAGAACTCTGGAGAATTAAGAAAGAAAAGCATATCTTTACAGATTTACTTTCATATAGAATTTTCTTACTAAACAAATACCTATATCCGCTATGTGCTCTCCTAGGCATGCACTTCAACTTCTATCACCCGCAAGCATCGTGGCAAGAACGAATGGAAGAGATAAAATATGCAAGGTATGGTACAATTAATATTTTTACTCGTTCATTTCGCTTTGATCCCCACTTAACAATCCACCTCTTATCTCAATTTCATAACCAGTCTGATGTTGAAGAAGTGAATGCTCTGTATCTGGATGCCAAATCTTCAGCTAGGCTTCTACAAGAACAGCATGAGAGATACATAACTTGATAGAGTTTCATTTGTTTGCTGCTACTCTGACAACACTCGCAAACGAGGATTGTAATTTATGGCCTGTGGATGCATTATGGTTAGAGCCACAAAATTTTGAGTTCTCTGGCCCCTTTTTTCCTGTACTGGGTCTTGTAATTGCAATGTTGGAATTTTGAGTGTATTTTATGCAGATTTGGTATAAGTTATTCGTAAGAAGTGTTTCACTGTCATTTTTCTTCTCTTTCTTTCCCCCTCTTCTTATGTCCTTTTCTGGGATAAATCCATAACTCATGTATTTTTCCTTTTTTCTTCCCTTTTTTCCCTTTTTTTTTGTTGAATTCATAACTCAAGCAAGATTCAGACATGACGTCGTGGTTGTTGTTCACCATGATTTTATTTTATTTTTATTTTACTCCAAGACCATGAGGCTAAGCTCATGGTCCTTTATATCACATTTATACAGAGGCAGGGTTTTTGAATTCTTAGAGGGGTATGCCAAAAATACAAATTTAGGTTATTTTAATCTTCATTTGCTAGTTCCAAAAATTTTACCTCAAAATAATTATTTTTTAAAAAATTATAATTACTTTACAGTATATAGTTTTTGGTGTGAGTAGCATTTGCGAATGACTTCTTGAGTTTTATAATGCCCCAAAATATTTGAGACAAATACGCTTCAATGTCGGTGCATAAATACTCACAAGTTTTGAGAGAACAATTTTTCAAAACTGTCTCATTTTAATTTTTTTTAAATCGATCCTTTTTTTATTTACCAAAACCGACTCAATTTTTTGATTAGTAGCTTAATCACTTTCCTAAACAGTCGGGGTTGTCAACCCCGACTATTTAGGAGGGTGTTAAATCCTAATTAGAAGCTTTAAACTCTAAAAATTAATGTCCTAAATAGTCGGGGTTGTCAACCCCGACTGTTTAGGAAGGTGATTAAGCTGCTAATCAAAAAATCGGGTTGGTTTTGATAAATAAAAAAAAGGATCGATTTAAAATAAAAAAATTGAAATGAGGCTGAAGTGAAAAATTGTTCGTTTTGAGAAAAAGAGAAAAAAAAAAAAGCCGCCCGGAAAGAAATTGACCCGACCTCAACAGACCTCTCAATTTTCAAAACCCTTGCCGCTTCCTCTTCTCTTCTAAAACCCCCAATAATCTCTCAAGAACTAGGGTTTTCTAATGGCGGAAGCGACCTCAAGATCTCTACGAGACGGATCTCTCGAAGGAGAGCACTGCCCAGCCCTAACCATCAAGGACTCCCGCCAAAGCCCTCTCGGTTCGCACGCCTTCAACCACTTCCTCTCCTCTCTCGCCTCCAACATCTCCGCCTCGAAATCCCAAGCTCGGTCAGTTCCAATCAAACCCTAGCCCAACTCAGAACTATGCGTTGGTTACCTATTCTTTGAATTGTTTGATTCAGTGGTTTGGTTCTCGTCGCGTTGAGTAAGAGCCCGGCGTTCTACTTTAACTTGCTGAGGAGTAAAGGGATTGATGCTGATTTGTAAGGTTTCTTAGTTTTCATGGCGTTAGATTAGGGTTTCTGAGGGTTTGGGGTTGAGTTTTGGTTGGCTTCATGGCAGGGTTCGGGTTTTGGATTGTTATTCGGATCCGTTTGGGTGGAAAGATCGGATTTTGAAACTGGGGAGTGATCAGAGGGATTCAGTGAAGGGGCCTGTTACAGAATTTAAGGATGTGAAAGATACGTCTAAGTTATTGTCATCCATTCTTGATGTTGGAAGAGGTTATTAAGTTAATTTCTTTATGCTTTTTCCTTGGTTAGTTTGTTTTGCACTTTTTGGTGATCATATTCCATCTTTTTTCCCCCTAGCTCAGGGTTTGTTGGAGATGGAAAAGCTCGTTTTGCTGTTGCCATTGATTCGGTATGTTATATTTCTAAATAGGATTACCTTCACTTAAATACCCCGAAGTTTACTCCATTTAGAATTTTGACACACCCAAGGTTTTCCACCCCAAAAACTACCCTAAAGTTGACTTTCTTTTAACTTTCCCAAAGTTTCCCCCCCAAAAAATGCCCCAAAGTTCAACAAAATTTAACTTTGGTACCCCAAACTCAAGCAAAAATTTAACCAAAAAAATTTTGTTCGGGTATTAATAAACTGTGGGGTATGTTTTGTGGGCAAAAAGATAAAGTTTGAGGTATCAAAGTTGAATGTTATTGAACTTTGTGGTATGTTTTGGTAATAAAATAACTTTTGGGTATCAAAGTAAAAAATGAGATAAATACTAGCGTATTTAAGTGCAAATAATCCTTCTAAATGTAATTACTTTTTGTGAGAGTTAAGGTAAACAATGTACCACTTAAGAAAAGGTTGAGAAACTTTTAGTTAATTGGATATATTATGCGCACTCCAAAATTCCCGAATTTCTATGAATAAACTCATAATTTTGGTCGTTTTTGACCAAATCACAAATCCTCACCTCGCACAGAATGTATTATTGGTACTCCAAAATTCTCAAAAGATTTTGAAATATAACTCACGATTTTGGCCATTCTCGACCAAATAAAAATTTCATCTTGCATATAGTATTTTATGCATTCTCAGGAATTCTTGAATTTCTGTGTACTTCACCTATAATTTTGGCCATTTTCATCAAATCATAAGTCATGCCGCAGGGAATATTTTATGCCTATTTAAAAATTCTTGTTCTGTGAACCATAACTCATAATTTTGTCATCTTGAATAGAATATTTTTTGTATGCTCTAAAATTCTCGAATTTATGTGGACTATCTTTTTATCCATTCCAGCAAATCACAAAGTATCTTCCAGCATAGAGTAGTTGTGATTTGACAGAAGATAATTTGTGATTTGGTTGAATAGTTAAAATGATTGGTTATAGTCTTGCATATAATATTTTGGCTGTTTTAACCAAATAACAAGTTATCGTCTTGCATGTAATATTTTATACGTACTCTTAAATTCCCGAATTCTGAGGACTATAACCTATAATTCTGGTAGTTGTGAAGCAAATCACAAATTGTTATCCCACATAGAGTTACTCCAAAGTTTCAAAATTTCTTTGGACTAAGCTGTGATTGTTATTTCGTTCAAATCACAAATTGTCGTCCCACATAAACTATTTTGTGTAATCCAAAATTTTGAAATTTTTGTGTACTAGCCGATGATTTTGTCTGCATTTGACTCAATCACAAGTTGTTGTCCCGAATGAAGTATCTTTTGCGTACTCATAAATTCTTGAATTTCTGTATAAAATCATGTTTTGGCAATTTTTATCCAAATTACAAATTGTCTCTCATAGAATATGTTACGCATACTCAATTTTCCTAAAATTTTGTGAACTATTACTCCTTATTATGACCTTTTGAATCTCGGTGTTGATCAATCGTCGCCTTTGAATATCTGGTCGTCATTGGTTTGTCGGTGGCGATTGATCAACACCGAGAACAGCCGAAAATCATGAGAAAGAGAAGGAGAGGAATCAATGTCTATCTCAAAATTGGAAAAAGAATTTTGCCCTAACTCTCTCTCTCTCTCTTATGGTTTTTATTAAATGGGTTCTAAGGGGGTTATTGTGTTTGAACCTGATATTAAATGGGTATCCTTAAAGAATAAGCGAAGCGACGCCTCTTCAATGCCTCTACAGAGCCGTGAAGTGGTCCAGAAGTGCACGGGTGCACTCCTCAACTACAACGCCTACATTTGCTATGGGTGCTTCGTTAGCACATCGCAACACCCAACGTTTGAGGCGCACACCCTATTGTGCATTTAACCACACTTTAAAAGTCGCCTCATGTATAAAATATTTATGCCTATTGAACAAATTATTGAATATCTGCAGACTATAACCTATATTTTTTGTTGTTTTCAACCAAATCACAAGCAAGATGACACTCCCACATAGAATCTTTTTTGCATACTCCAAAATTTTCGAATTTCTGTGGACTATAATCCATGAATTTAACTATTTTTGACAATGTTACAAATTAGCTTCTCATAAGGAATAATTTTTTGGCAATCCAAAATTTCTATAGACTACCTCATGATTTTGACCATTTTCAACCAATTCACAAGTTGTCTTAAATAGAATATTTTATGTATACTTCTCAATTCTCGTATTTCTATGGACTACATTTCATGATTCTTGCCATTCCTAAACTAAAAATTGTTTTCTAGCATAAAATAGAATATATTATGTATATTCCAAAAATCCTGAATTTCTGTGTTTATAACTCATGCTTTTGGTCGTCTTGCCGCCCCACGTAGAATGTTATGAATACTTATGAATACCCAAATTTTCGTAGAATATAATCCATGATTTTGGTTGTTTTTGACGAAATCATAAGTTGTCATCTCGCATAGAATATCTTTTTTGATCAAATCACAAGTTGTCGTCCCACATAGAATATATTATGGATACCCTAAAGCTTCCAAATATCTACCGACTAGAACCTATGATTTTGGTGATTTCGACCGAATCACAAATGTCATCATAATATAACATTTTGCTTCAAAATTTCAAAAATTGTAAAGTTCAAAAAAAAAAATTTGTAGTATAGCCCATGTTTACCATGCAATATTTTGTGATACTAAATTTTTCAATTTCAGTGGACTATAACCCATGATTTCGCCATTTTAGACTAAATGACAAGTTGTCTCTTATAGAATGATTTTTGTACTATGAAATTTTCGACCAAATCATCATTGTATTCTTGCATGAAATAGAATAACTTTTGGGTACTTTGAAATTCTTGAATTTTTGTGGGTTATTGTTTGCGTCAAAAGTTGGTTTCGCTGTGGAATTCATTATATCTTCGGTCGATTACAACAAATTCAAAAGAGATAGTCTTTTTATAAGACTTCTTTTGCACAACAAAAGGAAAATTACAACTTTTTAGAAACAAACGCAGGATCGTTGTTTGGATCGCTGCTTGCGTGGGATCTTTGCCTGTGTCGGGAGCGCTTTGACTCGTGGACCACCAAATCACAGATTCTGATTGAACCGTGAGGGGTTTAATGATTCTTCCTTCGTTTATCGAAGTAAGAATTTGAAGCGAATATCTTATCGATGTAAGATGTTCACTCTTCTAAAGATCAAGTCAGAGCTTAGATCTCTAGGAATCGCCAGAAGCTTCTTGAGGACGTTTGTGAAGAAGGAAGACTCTCTCTCTTGCTCTAATTCACCAAAACTCAAGCCTCTCTGTTCTAAAATGCTCTCTGGAAAATGCTCAGCCCCTGTCAATGATGGCCATAGGGGGTATTTATAGCCTCCTTGGACGATAACTGAAGAAATAGCCGATCAGCAACTAGCCCTTTAGGCGCGGCAGTTGATGCTGTCGCGGCCAAAGAGCGCGGCAGTCGACACTGTCCGGCCAAAGAGCGCGGCAGTCGACACTGCCGCGGCTAAAGGGCGCGGCAGTCGACACTGCCGCGGCTAAAGGGGCAGTTACACCCACGTTCATTCGTGTTTGAAACCGTTCTCCCATGACCTTTAACCACCTTTTTCGTGGTTTAACTGCTCGTCCACGTCAGCACACGTTTTATTTCTGATATGCCGCCACGTGGATTTCAAATAATCATCGAATAACTGCCATATAACTGCCATAACATCTTCTTGTAATAGCCGCGGCACCATAGGTTGCAGCGGCTAAGCCGCGGCACCATAGGCTGCCGCGCCTTTCCAAAGTATCTCAGACTCATCATTTCTTAGAGAGGGGTCTGGGACACTTTGGATATGATAAGCTTTCCATGCAATCTCTCCAGTGCTTCGTTGAGGAAATTGCGCAGAACGGTTTGTGAATGGCTTCAATCCTTGACTTCTTCATCTTTTAGCCTATTCAGAGCTTTGTAGAATAGCTAAAATTCCTCCGGTGCTGCGTTTATCGTGTGACCGTTGTCGAAGTCTCGAATTAAAACTGCTGTCGAAGAATTTGAGAAATAGTTTATACTCATATACTATTGTATAATGTTCTTCTATGTTATCTTGAGTGGTGTTTGAACGTCTGTAAGCATTTTTTGACGCCTACAGTTATAGCCTATGATTTTTTCCGTTCTCTACCAAATCACATGTTACTGCCTCGCATAGAATATTCTATGTGCACTCCTAAATTCTAGAATTTCCATGGACTATGATCCATGATTTTTGCTATTTTTGACTAAATTACAAATTACCGTCCTGCGTAGATAATATTATGTGTACTCTATTTTTGAATTTATGTGTATTATAACTCTTGACTGTAGTCGTTTTAAACCAAATCAGAAAGTGTTGTCTAGCATAGAATATTATATGATACTCTTAAATTCCTAAATTTTTGTGGACTATATAACCGTAGATTTTAATCGTAATTTCCCTTAAACAAAATATTTTATGCATACTCAGAAATTCCTAATTTCTGTGTAGTATGACCCATGAGTTTGACCATCTTTGACCTAATCAAATGAACCCATATTTTTGTCCTCTCGCATGTCCTCCCGCATAGAAATTTCTTTTTTGCACGCTTCAAACTAAAGTTTCCAAAATTTGTGGCTATAACTAAGATTTTGGCCATTTTTGTCCATCTCACAAATTGTCTTCCTACATAGAACCATTTTTTGGTACTCTAAAGTTCCTGAATAATTTGGACTATACCCTATGGTTTTGGCTATTTGACCAAATCAGAAATTTTCTCGTTTAGAATATTTTGTACGTTGTAGACTATAACTCATAATTTTGTTCATTTTCGACCAAGTCGCAAATTATCGTCTCATAGAGAATATTTTTGGTACTCTAAAGTCTCCTAATATTTTTGGATTATAACCCATGACTTTGGTCATTTTATCCAAGTAACAAATTTCCGTCCACAAAGAATAATTTGTGTAATCCAATATTTTAGAGTTTTGGTCTACTATAATCCATGATGGCCCTTTTTGGTCCAAATCACAAGTTGTCATTCAACATAGAATGTTTTATGCGTACTTTAAAGTTCGTAAATTTTATTGGAGTGTAACCCATAATTTTGGCCATTTTCAACCAATCACATTAATTCCCATTAAAGAATATCTTTTGGGTGCTCTGAAATTCTCAAATTTCTATGGACTAAATCACATGTCTCACATGGTATATTTTATGCCTACTCTTAATTTCATTAATTTTTTTGAACTATAACCTATTATTTTTGCCATTTCAAACTAAATCACAAATTGACTTTCCGCATAGAACTTATTTTGCATACTCAAAAATTTTCTAAAATTGTGTGTACTATAATTCATGATTGTGGCTGTTTTCAACTAAATCATTAATTGTCATCCCGCATAGAATATTACATTGAAATTCATCAATTTATGTGTACTATTGCTTGTTTGGCTGTTTTCACATAATCAATAATTGTCGTTCAACATAGAATATTTTATCCTTACGCAATCGTATTCTGTGTACTACCCATGATTTTTGTCGTTTTTTACCAAACCACATTTGCTATCTCGCATAGAATATTTTATGTTTGCTTAAAAAATTTTGAATTTTTTGGGGAATATAACTAATGACTTTAGTTTTTTTTCCAAATCAATATGTCATCGTCTTTTATACCATTTTTTGTATGATCTAAAATTTTCGAATTTCTATGGACTTTAACCCATAATTTTGGCTATTTTCGACCATATTACAAATTGTCTTTGTGCATGGAATATTTTTTGGATACTCAAAACTTCTCTAATTTTTGTGGATCGTAACTCATATTTTGGCCATTTTCAACCGAATTATGAGTTGTCTTGATTAGAATATTTATGTGTGCTCCCAAATCCCCAATTTTTTGAGGACAACCTATAATAGGACGTTTTCGACCAAACCGTAAATTGTCATCTTGCATAGAATATATTACAGGTATTCCCACTTTCTCTAATGTTTGTTGATTATAACCCATGATTCTGGCTATTTTCGACCAAGACTCATTCCCGTCCCACACATAATGTTTTGTGAGCATTTCAATTTTTTGGAATTTTTATATATCATAACTCATGATTTTAGCCATTTTCAACCAAATCATATGCCGATGTTTGGCATGGAATATTTTGTGTACTTAAAAGTTTATGAATTTCAATGAGCTATAAGTAACCTATGATTTTATTAGGTTCTGAACAAATCATAAAGTTATCTCAAAGAATAATTTTTGTGCACTCTGAACTACACATTTTATGGACTATAACCCATGATTAATGTCATTTTCACAATTTGTCTTCCCTCATAGAATACCTTTTGTGTGCGATTGATGAATTTCTATGGACTAAGCAATGATTTTGGTTGTTGAATTTCTATGGACTAAGCAATGATTTTGGTGGTTATTGACTAAATCACATTTCTCACATAGTTTTTTTTTTTTTTTGCATACTTCTAAATTCTGAATTTATGTGGATCATAAGCCATGATTTTTATGCACACTCCTAATTTCTGAATATATGTCATCTCACATAGAATATATTATGCATAATCCAAAATTCTCATGTTTTTGCGTACTACTATACTTCCACTTATGATTGTGGCCATTTTCATCCAAATAAAAAATTTCGTCCCTTATAAAATATTTTACGCATACTCTAAATTTTCAAATTTACGTGGACTATAACCTTTAACCTATAATTTTTACCATTTTGGATCAAATCTTAAGAGTTCTTCCTAGATAGAATGATTTATGCATACTCCAAAATTCCTGATTTTTGTGGGCTATTACCCATAAGTTTGGCCATTTTCAACAGAATTGCTAGTCAACGTTCTACATAGAATATTTTATGCATTGTTAAAAATTCCTGAATTTCTGTTAATTATAACCCATGATTTTGATTGTTTTTAGTAAAATCCTAAATTGATACCATATATCCAATATTATACTCGGTACTTCAAAATTACCGAATTTCTGTAGACTATTGTGATTTTATCGTTTTTGACCAAGGGCCTGTTCGTTTATTTCCTAAAAACCAAGAAATGTAAATGGAAAAGGTGGAAAATCTCAAAATAATCAATTTCTTCCATTTTCATCCCTAAAACTCACCCACAACATCCAATAAAATATTATTTTCATCCAACAACTCATCCACATCATCTAATAAAATATTATTTTTATCTAACCACTCATCAATCACATCTAATAAAATATTATTTTCATCTAACAACTCATCCACCACATCTAATAAAATATTATTTTCATCTAACAACTCATCCATCACATCTAATAAAATATTATTTTTATCCAAACATCACTCAACTCATCTCTTTTCATCATTTCAAATCACTCACATCATCGAATAAAATATTATAACAATTCACCTCATCTCATTAACATTTCATTTCTTTGTTTTCATCCAAAAAAGTTGTGAAAACACTTTTCTTAATCTTTCTTCACATCACCCAATAATACAATGACAACTCATCTCATCTCATTTCATT
Organism: Asparagus officinalis; assembly: GCF_001876935.1. NCBI lineage: Eukaryota > Viridiplantae > Streptophyta > Magnoliopsida > Asparagales > Asparagaceae > Asparagus > Asparagus officinalis. The sequence continues at coordinate 3,002,809 of NC_033795.1, read as the reverse complement.
TCTTATTTTTAAGAATGAACCAAACAAAAGAAAACAACAAAACTACAGGAAATAGGTTTCTTATAATTCATTTCCTTAATTTTTTCGCCAACCGAACAACATCAAAACTAGTTTTCTTAAAAAATCACTCACATCATCCAATAATAATGTGACAACTCATCTCATCTCATCTTCATTTCTTTGATTTCCTTTTTTTTAGCCAACCAAACAATTCAAAAACCCATTTTTCTTAGAAATACTTTTCTATTTCTTTGATTTCCCATTTTTTTAAGGCAAACGAACAGGCCCCAAATCACAAATTGTTTTCCCGCATAGAATATTTTATGGGTGCTTTAAAATTTTTGAATTTTTGTGGATTATACCACTCATAAAATTGGTACCTTTTATTTTGGCGTTTTAAACCACTCATAAGTCGCTAACCTGCATAAATTATTTTGTGCATACTTAAAAAATTCCTAATTTTCCTCTAATTATAACCAATGATTTTGAGTTGTTTTCGACTAAATCACAAGTTGTAATCCCTCATAGAATCTTTTGTCTACTTTCAAATTATTATGTAAGTCGTAAGGTCATGATTTTGGCTCAAATCATTGGTCACCGTCCCGCATAGAATCTTTTAGGCGTACTGAATTTTTTTTGTTGTGTGCACTATAACCCATGATTTGACAATTTTCAAACAAATCACAAGTTGTCGTCCACATAAATTATTTTATGCATACTCCGGAATTTCGAAATTCTATGGTTCGGCCAAATCATAAGTTGCCGTCATTAAATATTTTTTTGATTCTTTTAAATCCTATAATTTTTGTTGACTAATTCGTGATTTTTTGCCATTTTCGTCCAAATCACTAATTGCCATCACGAGTAAAACATATTATGTGTACTCTAAACGAAATTTTGTGTACTATGACTCATGAATGTCATTTTTAACCAAATCATAAACTATCCTCTAGCATAGAGTATTTTGTGTTATCTAAAATTACTGCATTTATGTATGGTATAACCCGTGATTTTGTCCATTTTAGGCCAACTCAGAAGTTATCGTCTACATAGAACATTTTATGTGGTCAGTTGAATTTCCGTCATAACTCATGATTTGGCCATTTTCAAGCAAATCATAGTTGCCATCCCTAATAGAACATTTTATGCGTACTTAAAAATTTCTTGAATTTTTGTGGATTGTAACCCATGGTTTTAACTATTTTTGACCAAATTACAAGTTGTCACGCATAAAATATATTTTGCATGCTCCAAATTTCTGAACATCTGTGTACTATAACCCACAATTTGATCTTCCCGCATAGAATATTTTTTGAGGACACTAAAATTATCGATTTTTTCGTAGACCATAACTGATGGTTTTTGTCGCTTTTGATTTAATTACAAGTTGTCTTGCAGGAAATATTTTTTGCGCATTCCTAATCCTAATTTTCTAAGGACTATAACCCATATGTTTTTGTTGTTTTGACTTTTGACCAAATAACAAATTGTGACCCAGCATAAATATATTATACGTACTCCAAAATTCTTGAATTTCCTAATCACAAATTATTATCCCGCATATAATATTTTGTGAGTGCTACAAATTTTGGAGTTATTGTGTGTTATAACAAATGATTTTTGTCGATTTCAGCCAAATCACAAGTTGTCATCCGACATAGAATATTTATTGCTAACTTAAAATTTTTGTGAATTATAACCTATGATTTTTGCCATTTTTATTGGATTACAAGTCGCCTCGCATAGATTTTTTCAATACTCAAATTCTTGAAATTTTGTGGACTGTAACTCATAATTTTTACTATTTTCGACCAAATCACATTGTGGTCCTACATAGAATTTTTTTGTGGGTACTCCAAAATTCTCAAATATTAGTGGACGATAACCCATGATTTTAGCCGTTTCCGATCAAATCATAAGTTATCGTCTCGTTTATGATATTTTATGTGCGCTCTTTGTAGACTATAACCTATGATTTTAGCTGTTTTCGACCAAATAACAAATTGTCACCTCACATGGAATATATTATAGGTATTCCAAAATTCTCGAATTCTTTGGACTAACCCATGATTTTTGTATTTCTGTGCTCCAAAATTTTGGATTTTTTGTTCTATAACAAATTACATTGGATTTTCTACCGAATCATTAGCCGGATGGCATAGGATATTTTTTTGCATGCTCCCAAATTTAGCAGACTATTACAAACGATGTTGGTGGTTTTCAACCAAATCAAAAGTTTTTGTCTCTCTTAAAATATTTTTTGTGTACTCCGAAAATCCCAAATTTCTATGGGACTATAATATATGATTTTGGCCATTTTCAACCAATTGTTGTCGTCTGGCATAGATTTTATATATACTCCTGATTTCCTGAATTTCTGTGGTATACAAGCCATGATTTTAATCAATTTCGACCGCATCATAAATTATTGACCCACATAGAAAATTTTACTATTATGCATAAGGCATGAAGATTATGTTTAATAATTGACTATGATCAATATTTTCACTAGCAGCAGTTACAATAATCTTACTCGTTACTCATTTCAGGTCAGTGTTATTCTAAGACATTCTCCCTTGTCAGCAGTTGCATCTCTAATTAGCACCCTTCGCAGTCATGGTATGCTCATTCTTTGTCCGCTCCACTTAATTTTTGCAGTTTATGTTTATCATCAGAATGCTATTAATCAATTGCTATTTATTTCCTGGTAGATTTTGATCCTAAGTGTACAATATTTCTGAATGTACAACTTATTCGTTGTTTGCTAGTATGATGGACATGCAACATGCATGATAAGAAGTTATAATAATTGTGTTAAATTTGTATGATCAGTTACATGTCAACAGATTTAAGAGTTAAAATGTAGACATAAAAGTCAAATTTAATTCTGGTATGGGTCTCTACTATTAGGAGAATTAAACCCCCGTCCAATTTTAACAATGAAATATGAAATGCAGTTTCTATTTAAGGATAATTTTTTTGATACATTAAACACAGTGTACTAGATTGATGAAGAATTGAAGATCCTTGAGAGGTACTGGATAAGAAAGACTAGCTGGGATGAGATACTAGAGTGGAAATTGAATCAGTTCGCAGTGTACTAGATTGAGGAAGATTGCTCAAGAGGTAGCGCATAAGAAAGTCTGGCTGGGATGACGGTGTTGAGATAATCGCACAGTAGGGAGGACTAGGAGTCTGAAATTAAGATGAACTTTGTAACTTAATAAATAGCTATGACTTTTTATCATGATTCTAATATTTTTTTATTTCAATGATCAACATTCCATTGTTGTAACTTTGACAGGAAAAAACGTTTTTGTTTAGTTTGTCGGAGTGCATATTTGATTATATGCATATTGTGTTTTAAGGAAAGAAAATCTCCTTTCCACATATTGTGCTTCAAATGAAGAAAATGTCTTCTCATCTATAAGTTGGTAACTTACTGTTTGATTGCTAGTAATTGGATCCCCATGCTCCAACTATCACACTGTCAAAAGATTTATTTATTTTTTTGGATAATGTGCTTTTGTATATCCATCTACATCTCAGGATTGATGCTAAAAGAAGTAACATCGACAATCTTAATAGATTTTTCTTAATTCATGGTATTGTTTTTCAGTAAGTATCACTCGTTTAGAATGACTAATGAAAGTTAGCAACTAGTTTATATTTATAAATAATCATGCATTAGGAAAAGCAAAGGTACCCAAACAATACATTGCTATTCCACTTAACCACTGTTTGATACACCAAAATTGAGAGGATACACTCTTCCTATAACATTGATAACAACTAAAGACACCCTAGATAATTTTGCAGGCCTATAATTGTTATATTGTTTGATGGATCCCTGTTATTTTTGCCTTGTCTGTGAAATACACTGTCTGCATACTGTCACCTGTCAAGCTTTAAGCTATTAAATTTTTCTCGCCATCTCCTCATTGCAGATCGTGTTTCATGTATGTTTTGGTTAATACACTCGGACCTTCATGAACCCAGAGCATCCTCAGCTCTAGAGTATATTTCCACAATGGTTGCTAGTTTAGAGGCAACAGTGGAAGTCACTGAGGGAATAAAAAATCCAGAGAACTTGTTTGGGCTTGAACAAAATTCTCACAGAGGGAAGTTTCAGGCACGCCTTAAGCGGAGAAACGGAAGGGTTAAGTTACTCGTAAGATCTCAAAGCCCTATTCTCTGTGCTATATTTGTTAGCAAAAATTAACACACTAAGAAAACATTTTCCCAATGTGAATTACACTCCAGCATGAAGATTTTCATATGGAACAAGGTGGAATCAAGTTCACTGCTGTATCTTCTGAAAATACAGCGGTCAACCAAAGCCTTGTACCTAAGGTACGTGTAATGCTTTTTTAGACAATAATACCGAAGTGTATCTCATGAACATGCATATGTTTATCATACTTCCATATATATTTTTCAACAGGTTCAATTTAATCTCCAGCTATCAGAAAAGGAAAAGGATGACAGGGCAAAGGTTGTCCTTCCATTTGAACACCAAGGTAAGCGTTATGAATTTGAACATTCAAAGACAGTCTTCCCCAGGACAAGTAAATCCTCTTAAAAATTATATGCTTACATCACTTTCCAAACATTCCCAGACAGATATCACGAGGGCAATTAAATCCTCTTAAAATTTATATGCACATCCTTAAAAAGTAAAAATTTAGGGAACAATATTTTCATCGCTTTTCAGACATTTTTTTAGAGTGCCAGTTCATCCCTCTTGCCTCTGGGCACGAAAAAGTTCAGAAGTCTCATAAGATTAGGCCACATTACTTGAGTTGCATGGCTTATGGATTCTTATTAGGCTTAAATATGGTGTCCGGGTGCAAAATCTTATGGTTCACATAAAGAAACCTTATTCGTTTGCAATTTTGATTTAATTTGGAGATCGAAGCTTTGCCATATGTGCTACAATACTGTGTTCGTTTATTTAGGAAACCGAAAGACTGTGCAGATATATGATGGTCGGCGATCCCTCTCCGAGGGCAAGGATCCTCACTCAATGCATCTCTCTGCATTGTCTGCAGAGAGAAACAATGAGACCAAGGGGACGGGTGAAATACATTATATTCGTGATTCAGATGATGAGGCCCCTGATTCTGATGAGGATCCAGACGATGATTTGGATATTTAACAACCTTTGTGTATATTAGTAGCTGCAAGAGTACAAGAGTGCCGGCTAAATGAAAGATATGATTTCTCATATTGCTGCTTGTACGTCGTGTGTTTTATACAAATGCATTGGTAGAAATTGTATGTACTAGTATTCTGTTTTGTCTTGGTATTGCGTGCAGATTTACTTAACTCAAATTGATGGTGGAGCTATTGTTGTGTAGGCTGTGTTTTAGTAGCTGTCTCTTTCCTACCCCTATGATTTTCTGTCCTCTTGTCAGATTCTCTTGCGTACATTGCCTGTACAGCTTGTGCTAGTGGATGATAACAGTAGTATTCATTATAGAATTAGACGATGCAATTGTTGTGTAGGCTGTGTTTTAAATCTTGTAGTTTTTGTTAAGTAATAAAAATGCAAGCATATTTTATTGTAAATACAAGGTCACGTTGCCTAGTGATTTTCATGGAGCCCGTAGTTTGCAGAGTTTAAAATTTGTGGAGCGCAAAAATCTTGCAGAGTTAAAAAATTCAAGAGTTTAAAATTCACGATTTCATGAGTTATTATTATTATTGATGGTTTTTAGCCATTTTTATTCATTTTATTCTATTAACAAATAATTTTTAAAATTCACGATTTCATGTGTTATAATCCACGTCTATTGGTCATTTCTAGTTATTTTAACCCATTTTCAAATAATTTCGTGGATTTTAAAATTTGCAATTTTATGAGATATTTAACCCATGATTTTTGCTATTAGTAGTAGTTTCGATGCTTTGGCAAAAAATTTCGCAAACTTTAAAATTCACGATTTTATGAGCTATAATTTATGATTTATTGTCATTTTTAGTCATTTCTACTTATTGTTAAATAATTTCGCATAGTGTAAAATTAACGATTTTATGAGTGATAATCTATATTTTTGGCTATTTTTAGTCATTTCTACCCATTGACAAAATAATTCGACGGAGTATAAAATTAACGATTTTATGAGCCATAACGCATAATTTGTGACCAATTTTATTCGTTTCAACCTGATGGTAAATAATTTTGGGGAGTCCAAAATTTACGATTTCATGAGTTATAACACACATTTTTGTCCATTTTGAGTCATTTCAATCAATATGCAAATAATTTCTCGGAAACGAAAATTCACGATTTTATGAGCTATGTCCCATGATTTTTGACCATTTTTAGTCGTTTTGACCCGTTAGGAAATAATTTCAGAGAGTACAAATTTTACGATTTCATGAGCTATAACCAATGATTTTTGGTCATTTTAATTATTCCTATCCATTAGTAAATAACTTTGCGAAGTACGAAATTAACTATTCATGAGCTATATGATTTTTGGTCATTTTAGTGTTTTGTCTTGTTGGCAAATAATTTTATGGAGTCTACAATTTAAGATTTTAAGAGCTATAACCCATGATTTTGTCCATGTTTAGTTGTTCTGATCAATTGATAAATAATTTCTCAGAGTCTAAAATTTACGGTTTCATGAGCTATAACTCATGTTTTTTAGCCATATTTAGTCGTTTGTACCAAGTGCTAAATGATTTTCTAGAGCACAAACTTAACGATTTCAGGAGCTATATATAATCCACGATTTTTAGCCATTTTGATACATCAATAAATAATTTTGTAGAGTACAGAATAAACGATTTTGTAAGCTCTAACCCACAATTAGAGTTCATGTTTATTCGTTTCAATGCATTGGCAAATAATTTCGTGAAGTTCAAAATTCACGATTTTATGAGCTATAACCCATGATTTTTGTTCATTTTTAGTCCTTTCAACCTATTGACCGATAGCCTAAAATTCACAATTTCATGAGCTGTAACTCATAACTTTTTAGTCGTTTCAGCCTTGAGCACATAATTTTAAATTTCAAAATTAACGATTTCATGATCTATAACCAATAATTTTTGGGCATTTTAGTCATTTAAACCTATTTGATAAATATATTTGTGGAGTCCAGAATTCAAGATTTCACGACCTATAGCCCACGATTTTTATTTATGTTTAGTTGTTTTATCCTATTGGCAAATAATTTCATGGAGTACAAAATTAACGATTTCATGAGCTACAATCCATGATTTTTGGCCATTTTTAGTCATTCCTCCTTAGGCAAATAATTTTGCGGAATCCAAAATTCATAATTTCATGGGTTATAACCCACGATTTTTATCCATTTTTAGTTGTCTGTATCCACCCACAAATAATTTCATGGAGTCTGAAAATAATGATTCCAATCTATAATCCATGATTTTGGCCATTTTTTATCATTTCTATGCATTGGCAAATAATATTGTAAAGTAACAAATTAATGATTTTGTGAGTTATAACCTATGTTTTTTGACCATTTTCAGTCATTTCGACTCATTGGCAAATAATTTGGTGGAGTTTAAAATTCACAATGATACGCAAATTTTGTAAAATTTTAGCTATTTTTCCCCCATTGGTAAATAATATTGCAAAGTCTAAAATTCATGATTTTATGAGTTATAATTCATAATTTTCTACCATTTTTAGTCGTTTCGATCCACTGATAACAAATCTCACAGAGTAAAAAACTTATACTTCATGAGCTATAACCCATGGTTCTTATTCTATTTTAGTAATTTCAACTCATTGGCAAAAAATTTCATGAGATCCAAAATTCACGATTTCATGATGTATAACCCATAAATTTTTATTCGTTCCATCCCATTGGTAAATAATTTCGCAGTGTAATTCATAATTTCATGACCTATAACCCATAATTTTTGTCCATTTTTTGTCGTTTCTACCCATCAAGACATAATTTTGCAAGATACAAAATTCACAATTTCATGAGGTATAACACATGATTTTTAGTTTTTTAGTCGTTTTGACCCATAGACAAATATTAACATGGAGTACAAATTCACGATTTCATAAGTTATAACCCAAAATTTTTATTCATTTTTAGTCATGTCTATCCATCGATAAATAATTTTGCGTAGTTCAAAATTCACGATTTCATGAGCTACAATCCATAATTTCCGGTCATCTTTACTCGTTTCATCCCATTGTCAAGTACGAATTTAACAACTTTATAAGCTATAATCCATGATTTTTTACTATTTATAATCATATCTATCCATAGACCAATAATATTGCGCAATACAAATTAACCATTTCATGAGAAATAAACCACTATTAGTGGCTATTTTTAGTCGTTTTGACCCATTGGTAAATAATTTCGTGGAGTCTAAAATTCACGATTTCAAGAGCTACTATAACCCATGATTAGTGGCCATTTGTAATCATTTTGACCTGTTCGCAAATAATTTGTGACGAGCAATATTCATGATTTCGTGAGCTATAATTCATGATTTTTGTTTATTTTTAGTCATTTAAACTCGTTGGTAAACAATTTCATTGAGTCCAAATTCACGATTTCATGAGTTATAATCAATAATTCTTTGTCATTTTTCGATTTTGCTACATTTTGGCAAATAATTTGCAGAGTCGAAAATTCACAATTCTAATAGCTAAACCCATGATTTTTGGTCATTTCAATCCATTGAAAAATAATATAGAGTCTCACATTCATGACTTCATGAGCTATAACTTATGATTTTCGTTCAATTTTAGTCATTTTGACTCATTGGCAAAACATTTAGCGAAGTCGGAAATTCACGATTTCATGCGCTATAACCCATGTTTTTTAGCCATTTTTATTCCTTTCACATTGACAAATAATTTCATGTAGTCTAAAATTTATGATTTTATAAACTACAATCCTTGATTTTTCGCCAGTTTTAGTCATTTCTACTTATTAGCAAATAATTTCAGAGAGATAAAAATTCACAATTTCATGAAGTACAATTTATGATTTTTGGATATTTTTAATCGTTCCGATCCATTGGCATGCAATTTCATGGACTTCAAAATTCATGATTTTATGACCTAGAACTCATCACGATTTTTTGCTATTTTCAATTGTACTGACCCATTGGCAAATAATTTTACGGAATCCACAATTTCATGAGCTATAACCTAAGATTGTTTGCTATTTTTAGTCTTTTTATCCATTAGCAAATAATTGTGTAAAGTGCAAAATTTACGATTTAATGACTTATATCCTACAGATTTTGTCCATTTTTGGTATTTTCGACCCGTTGACAAATAATTTTGTATAGTCCGAAATTCCATGATTTCATGACTTATAACTATAATTTTTAACCATTTTTAGTTGTTTCATTCTGCTAGCAAATAATTTAACATACAAAGTTAACGATTTTATGAGCTATAGTCTATGAATTTTGACCCTTGTTTGTCAGTTCTACCAATCAATTAATAATTTTGCAAAGTAAAAATTAACGATTTTATGAATTATAACATATGATTTTTGTCTATATTTAGTCATTTCAACTCATTGACAAATAATTTCGTAGACTAACATTCACAATTTCTTAAGCTACGTAAATAGTTTAGCAGGTCTAAAATTCATGATTTTATGAACTATAATCCACGATTTTTAGTCATTTTTAATCGTTACAAGCCATTGGAAAATAATTTCGCAGAGCCTAAAATTTCAAGATTTCATGATCAATAACATTAAATTTTTAGTCATTTTTAGTTACTTTTACCCGTTAACAAATAATTACTCAAGAGTACAGAACTTGAAATTTAATGAGCTACGACCCACCATTTCCAGGGTGCATCACTCAACTTTAGAACCCAACACTGAAGCAAGTCACTAGAGACTTTTTCAAGATAACAACAGCCTTTAACACAAATATAGTATGAGTCATGGTCACCCTGACTTGCTAGTATAAACAATCATCATCATACAACATGCGGAAAGCCCAGAACAATACCTCTTGCAAGGGCTCGGCATAACAAAATTCCAAAAGGGTGCATGTATAAACTGAAGCTACTAAAAACTTTGGAACCAACCGGCAACAGGATCAAACGCTACACCCTTGAACAACAATAACTTTCAGAAAGATCATCGAATTGTTCTTGAGACAAAAAAAAGGCCCATTCATTATTACTAGAGAAAAATAACAGGAAGACATTGCTTTCGTCATTTGGACGTTGAATGCTCAAAATAAGGTTTACTACTCCAACCCAGGTGGCTATGTTGTTTCCATCTTATGATCAAAATAAGGTTCCGGTCGTTCAGCTGTGAGCTGGGTTCAGTAGAATCCCAGTTTACTTATGACTTAACTAAATAGGACGAAAAAAAAGTCCAGAATTTCCCCGAAGCCAGTTGGACTAGAAGCAGAATCCTGTATATGCAAGTAAACCAAATAGGAATGTTAAAATAAATTAACAAAAGTAGCAACCAGTAATCATTAAAAGATATACAATTCAAAAGTCTGACATGTATTTGAATGTTCAGTAAATCGATAGAAAACAAAGAAGATCAATGAATGTGTTCCCAGTAGCATATCCATTGTTCTTTCTCCGGTTGAGCTCTACTGCCCAGTCTAGGTGAATTTGAAGGAGAAACTGCTCGTTTTGAATAAAGGAAAACGCAAGGTGAATGACAAGGAGAGTATCGGTATCAGTCAGTATAACAAAATTTAGGGTCAGGCGGTCAGCTATAATGATGCATCATGCAGCTAATGCTTTTCTTCCACTATGTTGAAGGCCTATCACTCCACGGTCTCCACCTAGTAAATCATTACCATGATATTCTTACATGCTTCCAACCAGATTCTCTTATGCCTAACTCAAGTTTTCCTTTCATCATTAAATCGCGTCTCCTCTCCTACTTGATACATCTAGTGCTCTCTATTGCACATGATTTTCACTCATTTTATTCCCAATAGGAGTAATTTCTGACCTACGATCACAACACTCTTTTTTTCCTTTTATCACACCTCTTAGTGCGTGCTCTGATTCATAAAATACTGAGGTCTGGAGGCTTGTAGCTTCCCTATATAGAATTATTCTAAGGGTTGATCTTGACACTACTATTTCATGAGCTGTCATACTACCCATTTTGAAAAGAGGCTTTAGGCAAGGATGATGAAATATAAAACAAACAGAATGACATGAAGATCAGAAGAAAGGCGTTGATCAGAAGAAAGGGGCTTCCCCCAGATTTGTCAAGAACGAGGTGCTGCTGAATGAACTCCATTTAATTTTCAGTTTCTGCCGGAGTAATTTTTGTGAATATAACTGAAATTTGAGGATGTGGTAAGGTTCTGACATGCATATACCTCACTTTTAAAACTTGAGGATGAGGTAAGGTCTTGTAGCGTGAAACTGAATATGCTAACATCTGCAAGGTGTGGGATATAAGCACACCAAGTTTCGGGTTTAATGAGATCTAGTGCCCTCCTCACACTTAGAGCCAAATGCTCGTCGTGGCACCGCCAAATTCCTGATTGATGCATCCATAACGAAGTCGAAATATGAACTTTCAGTCTTTTCCCTGAGAGTGTTAACCAATTTCATAAAGCCTCTAACAGACTTACAGACAACCTTTTCCCCCTCTCCATTATACAATATAGCGTCGCTAACAGGCACTATCCGAGACTTTACACAGTATGAAACTCGATATGCTCCAGAGGGGACATCTAATACCACAGCTCTGAAGAAACATTTTTCGTTTCAAAGAACAGATAGGGCATACTCTCTAACAGCTTCTAAAGCCGTACAAATTAAACAAGTGTAACCAGATCCATAGTAGGTTTAAGGTTGACCAAATTATGGACACAGTTAATTTTTTTTGTGTATGTCAATTCTAAACCTGTCTTCTCAAAAGTGTCAAAAACACTATCAGCATCATCAGTACTCATAATATAATTCTATACATGATGACAATTTGTTATTTGGTAGAAAAATGGCCAAAATTAGTGTTACAGTCCTCACAAATTCGGGAATTTGGAAGCACGCATAACATATTTCACGCGAGACGACAACTTGCGATGTAATCAAAAACTGACAAATTCATGGGTTAGAGTCCACAAATATTCGAGAAGTTATAGCACCCAAAAAATATTCTATGCACGAAGACAAATTGTGATTTGGCTGAAAATGGCCAAATCGTGGGTTACAGTCCACAGTAGTTCGAGTATTTGAGAGTACAAAAAAAAATATTCTATGCAAAACAATAATTTATAATTTAATAAAAAAAACAACCAAAATCATGGGTTATAGTGCACAAAAGTTAAGGCATTTTGAAGTAGCATTAAATATTCTATAAGAGATGGCGACTTGTGATTTGTCTGAAAACGACCAATATCAGTACACATCAGCCAAGTATGCATAAAAGTATGGATCAAATCATGCGTTATATTACACAAATCATTACACAATATTTTATGCGTACTCAGCTGAATTTTTAGAGTACGCATAAAATTATGGAATTTTACGCATAAAATATTTTATGCGAGATAGAAGCTTGAGATTTGGTTGAAAAACATGAATTTCAAAGTACACATTAATTTTCATTGGGAAGAAGAACAAAATTGATAAAAAATTATACCCCATGAAAATCACAATTATTGATGAAATAAAATTTAATTTTCATGAGGTTGAAACAAACGAAAATAGACTAAAATTGTATGTTATAGCCCATGAAAATTGTGACTTCCGAAATACGTATAATAACTTGCCTAGGAAAAAACAAAGAATGCAAAAATCATTAATTTTGCAGCAGTCATAATTAATTGCCATTTGGTCAAATGAACGGAAATAAGACAAATCATGGGCTATAGGCTTATAGTCTATGCAAACCGCGAATAATTAAGTTTGCACAATTAATTATTGAATGGTCGTAATGAACAAAATGGAAAAAAAATGAATTTTAAAGTACGCATATTTATTTTCCATGGGATTGAATAACAAAAATTGACTATCATGGGTTAAAGCCTATGAATATCGTGATTTTTTATGAAAAAGATCAAATTAACATTGGGTCATAATTAAGAAAAATAGATTGTAGTCCCAAGTTACAGCTCATGAAAATCACAAATTTTGAAGTACATATAGTTGCCATAAGTGAGAACAATTCGCTTCAAACAGATTAAATTGACCGAACAAACCAATTTTTGGGCAGTTCAGTTCGGTTTTAGAAAAACTTTGATTTGTTTTCGTTCTAAAATATATGAAACCGAAATAACCAAACAGACTGCTCTCAACATAATTGCCTAAAACTCATGCTCGTTCGAGGTGAATAGATAATTTTATACTAATACTTTTATATATCTTAATTGATAAATGTTTGATTTTAGTTTATAAAATTGTTGATTTGATAAGTTTTCTCTTCGCTTGGGATATAAGCTAAGTGAAAGGTTTGAAGGCGTAATAGTCATGTCTTTTAGCTAAAAATCCTCGAACTTTACATTTCTAAGCCCAAACTGAACAAACCGCACCGAACCACACCTAACTGATTTGTCATGGTTCAGTGTGATCTTGAAACTAGCTCGATCTAGTTTGATTTGATTAAAAAAAAGTAAAAAAACCGACAGAAGCGACCGTTTGCTTACCCCTAATAATTGCTTGCCATATGGATGAACCAATCAAAAGTTGCCAAAATTGCGAGTCCTAGCCTATCAAAATCGCAAATTTCAAGTCATTATTAATTGTCATTGGCTTGAATGGATGATAATGGAGAAAAAAATCATGGTCTATAGCCGAAGAAACTTATAACTATTGAAGTTTGCACAGTTATTTGTTAAATGCCCGAAAGGAACATAAAGGACAAAAATCACAGAGAATAGCCCATAAAGATAACAAATTTTGAAGTACGTGTATTTACTTTCATTGAAGTCAAAGAACGAAATTGACAAAATTGAACGTTAATAGTCCATGAAAATCGCAATTTTTAATGAAAGAAACTTCAATTGTCATTGGTTGAAACTGACAAAAATAAAAAAATCGTGAGATATAGCACATGAAAATTGCGAATTTTTAAAGTACATATAGTTACTTGCCATAAAGACGAAACAGATAAATATAGCAAAAATTGTTAATAACCCACCCAAATTGCGAATTTTAAGTAACCATAATTAATGTTATAGCCCATCAAAATCACGAATATTGAAGTTCGCATAACAAATTGCCCAATGGTTGTAATGAATAAAAAGGGAAAAAATATTGACTCTAGCCTATAAAAATAATTATTTTCCATCTGCTCGGAGGAAGAAAAAATTTACCAAAGATCACGGGCCAAACCCTATGAAATTCACGATTTTTTATCAAGGAAATTTAATTGTCATGAAGTCAAAACTAACAAAAATAGACAAATTGTGGGTTAGATCTCATGAAAATCACAAATTTTGAAATATATTTAATCATTTGTCATTGGAAGAAACGAACAAAACTTGCAAAAATAGGGAGTTCTAACTCACCAAAATCGTAAATTTTGAAGCAGATGAAGAAAAAATTGTCAAAATCATGAGTTATTACACACCAAAATCCCAAATTTTAAAGTAGTTACGATGAATTGCTATTAAGCCGAATGTCCGATATGGATAAAAATCACGACATGCGGCCAAAGAGAATTTGCAAATACTTACGCTTGCACACTTAATTGCAAAATGGACAAAACGAACAAAATGGACAAAAGTCATGGAGTATAACCTATGGAAAAAAGAATTTTCTGAATATGCATATACTTATTTTCTATTAGGTCAAATAATAAAAATTTAAATTTGCGGGTTATAACCCATGAAAATCATAAATATTGATGTTTGCACAATTAAGTGTGAAACGATGGAAACGAAAAAAGGACAAAAATCATGGATTATGGCTCCTAATAATCATGAATTTTAAACTATAAATTAGTTTCTTTGGGTCTAAGAACAAAAATTGACAAAAATCATAAATTATTGCTTAATAGTCGTGACAAACAAAATAAACAAATCAAGGATTACAACCCATGAAGATAAAGAATTTAGTAGTACGCATATTTATTTTTCAATAGGTCAAAAACAATTAATAAAAAATGTTGTTTATATAACCCATAAAAATCACAATTTTTTAAGAAAGAAAGTTTAAGTGTCATTAGATCAAAACTAACAAAAACAGACTAATTGTGGATTATAGTCTACGAAAATCAAGAATTTAGGAAAAAAACGTGTCAAGGCCCCAAAAACAAAAACCTCTTGTGGCCCAACCCCTTAAAATTTTTCTCATGTGCTTTAACCCCAAAAGACCCAACAAATTGTGTTCCAACCCCTTTTCACACTCACCCAAAAAGTAACCCAAAAAGTTTCGAAAATACCCATTGTTCTTCTTCTTCTTCTTCTTCTTCTTCTGTGTCTTTCTCCTCCTCTCCTCTAATGGCTCATTTCACCTCTTCTTCTCTCCTCTCCCCTAACCTTACTTTCCTCCTCTCTCTCTCTCTTGTCCCCCTCTCCTGCCTCCCCTTCGCTACCACCGAGCCTGCCATCTCAGGCAAGCGCTGAGAAGACTTAGAGAATGAGGAGAGGCGGTCGGCAAGATGCTTACAAAGAGAGATGTAAATTGCATGCTCTATCTCAATGGGATAAGCTTCGATCAATTGAATTACATCTGATTGTTGATTAGACCACCATTAGAATGTGTATCTCATTAGAATGGTTGACTTTTGAGTTTTGCATTGTAGGTGTTTGTATGATTACAGCTTAATGCACGCCAAAATACATTTGTGTCATGGAGCCTTATACTAGTTTATTACATATGTTGATTTTGCTAACTAGCTGTCTAACTTCATGCAGTGTGATCCTCTATTTATGGGAATATCTCACAGGGACCTGAATGTTAGACCAATAGCTTGCTATATCAGCTGTAAAATTAAACTGTGAATATAAGACTAATCAAACTGTTAAATACTTGCTATATCAACTGTAAGAATGTAACACTAATCAATAAAAAGTACATGTTTAACGTACGTGGGCTATTCCTTTTTCATGTTAACTATCTCCATTTTCTTTAACTTTTACTTGAAACTGTTAACTTTCGATTTCTCCTGTTAACTTTCACTAGAAGTTGTTAACTATCTCAGTTTGACGTTAATTTTTAGCTGAAATTGTTAACTTTTGAGTTTTCTTGTTAACTTTCACTGAAAGTTGTTAACTATCTCCGAAAGAATGTAATTGGTGATTAATGCGGATTGCTATGCAGAACAATACTTTTGATTGAGCGCTATAGGTTTTCAAGACTTTTATAACACATTGTGGAAGAATTTTATAGGCTTTAAGAATTTAAGGCTAATCAAACTGTGAAATACTTGCTATATTAGCTATAATAATGTAAGACTAATCATCATAAAGTATATATTTATCGTATGTTGGCTATTTCTTTTTCCTGTTGCCTATCTCAGTCTGTTGTTAACTTTTATCTGAAACTGATAACTTTTGGGTTTTTCAGTTACCTTTCATTTAAAGTTGTTAACTCTGGGTGTTACCTATTAAGTATAACTGATACTAATAATAAACGTACCAAACTGATAGTAAAAAGGAATTTTATTGGTGATTAGTATGGATTGCTTTGCAAAACTATATTTTTGATAGAACAATATAGATTTTGAAGGCTTTTTATAGGACATTATATAAGATTTTTGAGGCTTTAAGAATGTAAGACTAATCAAATTGTGGAATATTTGCTATATTAGTTGTAAGAATGTAAGACTGATCAATATAAAGTCTTACAATCTTACAGCTGATATAGCAAGTATTTCACAGTTTGATTAGCTTTAAATTCTTAAAGCCTACAAAATTCTTCCACAATGTGTTAAAAAATTATTGAAAACTAATATCGCTCTATTGAAAGTATAGTTATGCATAGCAATCCACACTAATCACCAATTACATTCTTTTTGCTATCAGCTTGATACGTTTATTGTTAGTACCATTTATACTTAACAGGTAACACTCAGTCTTCCAGTAAAAGTTAACAGGAAAACTCAAAAGTTAACAGTTTAGGCTAAAAGTTAACAGCAAACGGAGCTAGTTAACAACATCCAGTGCAAGTTAACAGGAAAACCCAAAAGTTTATAGTTTCAGGTAAAAGTTAACAACAAACAGAGATAGTTAACAGAAAAAAGGAATAGACAGAGCATGTCTATTTCTATGAAAGATAGTTAACAGTGAAAGATAAACATGTACTTTACAATTTCAGCTTATTGAAGATTACCAAAGCGTGTCTATTTCTATGACCAAAATCCATCAAGAACTATTTGAACAATCTACTTCAGATTACATACATAAAATACCCTTGAATACAACATGAGCAGCTCACATTCTCTCACAATGTTCTACCTTACATAATTTATATATTTCTCTGTCATCATCAAAAATCCTAAACTAAGGCCTTGTTTCTCTTCTGCGTACTTCCTACTCCACTGAAGTTTTTACAAATTTCATACAAATGGGGGATTAACTTTAGCCAGAGCAAGCAAAGAAGATGGTAAGATCCAAAGTCAATCTCCACATGTCAAAGATGAAGCAACTATAGGTATCAGTAAACTAACCTTCTTGCTATTAATCTTGTGCCATCCAAACACAATCAAACTCCCCACAAACATATCAATCACAAAGCTCGACCTCTCCTTCCTTCTCTCCTACTCCTCCATGCTCTTCTTCATCCATCTCGTTGATCGTCTCACCTACTTCTCTCACCTCCTTCTCTAAAGCCTTCTAAACACTTACCTAAGATGATGTGGTTAGAGGCAAGTGGCGAAGGGGGAGGCAGGAGAGGGAGACGGCGGGGTCGAGGGCAAGAGGGAGAGGAGGAAAGTAGGGTTAGGGGAGAGGAGGAGAAAGACACAGAAGAAGACAAAGAAGGGGTATTTTCGAAACTTTTTTGGGTCACTTTTTGGAAGAGTGTGAAAAGGGGCTGGAACACAATTTGTTGGGTCTTTTATGGTTAAAGCACATGGAAAAAACTTCAAGGGACAGCCACAAGAGGTTTTTTGTTTTGGGGACCTTAACACATTTTTTCCAAGAATTAAAAGTACGTACAATTATTACTCAATAGAAGAAATGAACAAAAATGATTTAAATCGTGAGCTATAATCTACCAAATTCGTAAATTTTGAACTAGTCATTAACTGTCATTGACTTGAAAGGATGATAATGGGAAAAGATCATGGCCTATAGCCTAAGAAAATAACAAATGTTGAAGCTTGCACAATCGTTTGCTAAATGATCAAAACGAACAAAATAGACGAAAATCATGGACTATAGCCCATGAAAAAAAAGAAATTTCAAGTATGCACACTTATTTTCCATTAGGACAAAATTGAAGTTTATAACCATGAAGATCGTAATTTTTTTATGAAAGAAAATTTAGTTGCTATTTATTTGAAACAAGAAAATAAACCAATTATAGCCGACGAAAATCGCAAATTTTGAAATATGTACAATTACATGAAATAAGAACAAAACGAACAAAAAATGACAAACTCATTAGCAATAACCCACCAAAATGATAAATTTTATAGCAATCAATTAATTATCATTAGGTAGAATAAATAATGATGGGCAAAAATCGTGGGCGTAGCCCATTAAAATCGTGAATATTGAAATTGCACAACATTAATTGCTAACTGATTGAATGAACAAAATGGAAAAAAATCATAAACTATATAACCTATGCAAATGACGAATTTTGAAGTATGCATATTTATTTTTCTATGAGCTGAGGAATAAAAATTGATGAAAAATCGTCGGTTGATGCATAGGAAAAATCACATTTTTATGAAAGAAAATGTTACCATCATTGGATTAAAACTAATGAAAATAGACTTAACTCGTGGGCTATAAATCGCAAAAATTATGAATTTCAAAGTATATAAGTACTTGCCAGTAGGACGAAACGAACAAAATTTGCCAAAATGGTGAGTTATAAACCAGCAAAATTACAAATTCTTAAGTAGTTATTATTGATCATTATTAGGTAGAATGAATGATAATGGACAAAAATGACGGCCTATAGCTTCAAGAAAATCATGAACGTTGAAGTTCCCATCATTAATTGCCAAATAGTTGAAACGAAGAAAATGGACAAAAATCATGGAAAATAACCCATTAAAATAATAAATTTGAAGTATGCAAATTTATTTTCCATCGGATCAAAGAACAAAGATTGCCACATTTGGGCATTACAGCCCAACAAAATTGTAAATATTGATATTTGCAAAATTAGTTGTTAAATGGTCGAAACGAAGGGAAATAAGTTATGGA
This sequence comes from Asparagus officinalis, assembly GCF_001876935.1. Classification (NCBI taxonomy): domain Eukaryota; kingdom Viridiplantae; phylum Streptophyta; class Magnoliopsida; order Asparagales; family Asparagaceae; genus Asparagus; species Asparagus officinalis. The sequence continues at coordinate 2,983,516 of NC_033795.1, read as the reverse complement.
CTATAACCCATGAAAATCGTGAATTTTGAAATACGGGTGTCTACTCTCCATCGGGTCAAAGAACTAAAATTGATGAAATTCATGGGTTATAGCTCATGAAAATGGCGATTTTTGACGAAATAAAATTTAGTTTTTATTAGGTTGAAAGTAACAAAAATACAAGAAAATCCTACATTAAAGCCCTTGAACCGTGGATTTTGAAGAACGTATAATTACTTGCGGAAATTATTAGTAATGACCTACCAAATTATGAATTTTAAAGTAGTCATAACAAATTACCATCGAACAAATGAACACTAATAAAAAATTGTGAGATATATAGCTCATGAAAATCACGAATACTGAAGTTCATACAGCTAATTGCTAAATGGTTGTAATGAACACAATGGAAAACAATCGACTATAGCTCATGAAAATAATTTATTTTCCACAAGGTCAAAGAACGGAAAAATTGACCAAAAATCATGGTCAAAGTCAATGAAAATAATGATTTTTCATGAAAGAAATTTCAATTGTCATTAGGTCGAAACAACCGAAAATGGACTAAAGTCGCAAGTTATAGGTCATGAAAATTACGAATTTTAAAATACATATAAATATATTAGGACAAAATGAACAAACATTGCAAAAATCATAGAGTTATGACCCACGAAAATCGCAAATTTAAAGGTAGTCATAATGAACTGTCATTAGGTCAAATGGATGATAATTGACAAAAATCGTTCACCTGTAGCCCAAAATTAATTGCGAAATAGTCGAAACGAACAAATTGGACCAAAAAGACTAGCTTATGGAAAACAACGAATTTTGGAATACGCTTATTTTTTTCTATTGGGTCAAAGACCAAAAATTATGTGTTATTGTTGGTTATAGTCCGTGAAAATCACGAAAATCGATGTTCGCACAATTAATTTTGAAATGGTCGAAAAGAAAAAAATGACGAAAATCATAATGACTCATGAAGCTCGTGAATGTTGAAGTACACATTTAGGCTATGTACCCGAGTACTTCTATCATGATTCATGACGTCGTACATGTACTACACAAGTACTCAACACTTTCACGTACCCATACTTCAGGGACACTCCTTGGATATATACATACAGTTTATTCTAACATGTACTTAATTGCATGATATATATTTTAATTGAAAATACTTTCCATACACTTCTTGAATATATATCTTACACTTACACATCGACTTTTTGAAACTCGTTAGACTGTCAAATTCATTTCAGTCTACACAAGTTCAAAGCTACGATTTTAAAGGTTCGGCGTATATATAGTTAAAAAACGAGCACTTTCCAATTTATAATAATCAACATAATTACATAAACTTAAAAACATGCAGGTACCACCATGAAGTAGAACTGGACATGGCACTGAGACTGTCACAGGATGACGGACTGATATAGAATACTTGAACTGGGGCCGCTCTATGTAGCCATGCTATCGGCAGAAGGAATTTTAATTCTAATGTACAAGTGAAAATCAATAACGATCTCATGCAACTATTAATTTCGATACACATACGTAGCCACATCCCATAACCGTACCTGCATCCATACCAGCATCTTCATGTAATAAAGCATTTAGGTGTCACTCGGTCGAAGAACTAAAATTGACATAAATCATGAATTATGGCTTAACCGCCATGACGAACAACAGACCGAAATCACATTACAGCCCATAAAAATAAAATACTACATAGCATGCATATTTAAATTCCATCGGGTCAGAAAAATAATAATGTGTAAAACCCATAAAAAATCTCAATTTTTATGAGAAAAATTTTGATTGCCATTAAAGCAAAATTAACAAAAACTGACTAATATTGTGAATTATAGCCCATTAAAATCACGAAATTCGAAGTATGTACATTTATTTGTCATTAGGAAAAAACAAACACAATTTGACAAAATCATAAGATATAACCACTCCAAAATTACAAAATTTTAAATAGACATTACTAATAGCTTTGGGCTCAAATGGATGATAATAGAAAAAAATTGTGCCCTATAGCCAAAAAAAATTACAAATATTGAAGTTCTCACAATTTGTTACTAGATGGTCAAAACAAACAAACTAGTCAAAAATCATGGAATATAGTCCATGAAAAATAACAAATTGTGAAATACATATATTCATTTTCTATGAAACTCCAATTACCATTTGTTTAAAACTTACAAAGACAAATAAAAATTTGTAGGTTACATAGCCAATGCAAATTGCAGATTATGAAGACGTGATATTACTTGTCATATGGATGAAATGAAAAAAATAGGCTAAAATAGTTAGTAATGACCCCGCCAAAATAAAGAATTTCAACGTAGCCATAATTAATTGTCATTGGGCCGAATGAACGATAATAGACAAACTCGTGGACTATAGCCCATGAAAGTTGCGAATATTAAAGTTCAAACGATTAATTTCTAAATGGTCATAACAAACAAAATGAAAAAAAACATGAAGTATAGTACATCCAAATAACAAATTTTGACGTATGATATCTAATTTTCCATCAGGTCAAAAGAACAAAATTAGACAAAAATCATGGATTAGCACTACATGAAAATCATGATTTTTTATGATAGGAAATTTTAATTGTGATTAGGTCGAAACTAATAAAAATAGACTTAAGCCATAGGTTATTGCTCGTGTAAATTGTGAATTTTGAAGTACATATTTAGTTGACATTGGGACAAAACAAAAAGATGTCAAAATCGTGAGTTATAATCCACCAGATTCACAAATTTTGAAATACTCATTATTGATAGTCATTGGGTATAAAGATTTAACGATGGACAAAAAACACAACCTATAGCCCCAAAAAATCGAGAATATTAAAGGTCTTACAATTAATTGTTAAATGGTCAAAATGAACAAGATGGGGAAAAAAAAAGATATGGACTATAAGCCTATGAAAATAACGAATTTAGAAATATGCATATTTATTATCCACAGGGTCTAATGACAAAAATTGACAAAATTGTGGGTTATAGCATATGAAATCCGTGAAAATTGATGTTTGCACAATTAATTGCGAAATTGTCAAAAAATTTTATAAAAATCATGGACTATAGCCCATGAAAATTGTGAAATTTGAAGTACACATTTAGTTTCGTTAGGTCAAATAACGATAGTTGACAAAAATTATGAACGACAACCTACTGTTCATGACGAACAAAAAAAGACAAATTAAGGATTACAGCCTACGAAAATAAAATAAATTTAATGTACCCGTATCAATTTTCCATTGAGTCAAGAAATTTAATAGAAAATTGCGGATTATATAAGCCATAAAAACCTTAGTTTTCATGAAAGAAAAATTAACAGCCACTTTATCAAAACTAGCGAAAATAGACTAAAATTTTGTATTATAGCCAATGAAAATCACGACTGTTGATATACGTACAACTATTTGTCATTAGATAAAAATGAACGAAAACTGTCAAAATCTTGAGTTGCAACACACAAAATCGTAAATTTCAAAATAATCATTATTAATTGTTATTTCTCAAATGGATGTTAACGGACAAAATTGTAGCCTAAAGCCAAAGAAAATTACAAATATTTGTTCGCACAATTAATTGCTAAATGTCAAAATGAAAAAAAATGGACAAAAATCATAAGGACTAGCCCATAAAAACAACGAATTTTGTTGTACACATTTATTTTCCATTAGGTTTGAGAACAAAACTTGACAAAATTGTGGACTATAGCCCTAAACATCTGTATTTTTTATTAAAGAAACTGTAATTGTCATTTGTTTGAAACTAACAAAAATAACTAAAATCGTGGATTAAAGCCCATGAGAACTACAGAGTTTTAAAGTTGCGTAATTACTTGTCACAAAGATGAAACAAACAAAAATCACCAAAATCGTTGGTAATAACACCACAAAAATCGTGGATTTCAAAGTAACCATAATTAATTGTCATTGGATCAAAAGACTAATAATAGAAAAAATCGTGGGTTATAGCTCATGAAAATCACAAATATTGAACAACACAATTGATTACTAATGGTTGTTGTTTTCGCCAAAAGTTGGTTTTGTTGTCGAATTCATTATATCTTCGGTCGATTACAATAAATTCAAAGAAAACAGCCTTTTTATGAGACTCTTTTACACAACAAAAAGAAAATTACAACTCTTGAGAAAATAAACGCAGGATCGTTGTTTGGATCACTGCTTTCGTGGGATCTTTGCCTGTGCCGAGAGCGCTTTGACTCGTGGACCACCAAATCACAGATTCTGATTGAACCGTGAGGGGTTTATGATTCTGACTTCGTTTATCGAAGTGAGAAACTGAAACGATATCTTATCGATGTAAGATAGTCGTTCTTCTTGAAATCAAGTCAAAGCCTGATTATCAAGGATTGGCCGTAAGATCAGCACCTCTGCTCTCTCTCTGCTCTGGATTGCTCTGAAGTGCTCCCAATGATCAGCCTTCTCAAAAAATCGATCTCAGAGGGTATTTATAGCCTCCAGGATGAACAGTACTTCCGAGACAGTAAAGACTGTCTCTCCCCGCGAGACAGTAAATACTGTCTCGTGAACAGTAATTCCGAGACAGTAAAGACTGTCTCTCCCCGCGAGACAGTAAATACTGTCTCGTGAACAGTAATTCCGAGACAGTAAAGACTGTCTCTCCCCGCGAGACAGTAAATACTGTCTCGTGAACAGTAATTCCAGACAGTAAAGACTGTCTCGTGAACAGTAATTCCAGACAGTAAAGACTGTCTCGCGGAACAGTAACCGCAGGCAGTTTTCATCTTAACTGCCTTCCCACGTTTCAAACTCCGTTATATTGGCAGTTATCCACGTGATTCTCGCCCACGACGTTTCCCACGTTCTTGAACAGTTAGTAGCCACGTGTAGGGCAGTTACAAAGGTAGTTTTGACCATCTGAAAGCTGTCTCACTCGGCGAGACAGTAAAGACTGTCTCGCACGGCGAGACAGTAAAGACTGTCTCGCGCGGCGAGACAGTCAAGTCTGTCTCGCACGGCGAGACAGTCAAGACTTGCGGTCTTCTGCCTTTTTGGATGATTTCCTCTTGAGCTGTATTTGGATATCTTTCAGCATTTTTTGACGCCTACAGTTGTAACGAACAAAATTAAAAAAAATCATGGACTGCACATGAAAATAATAATTTTTGAAGTATGCATATTTATTTCCCATGGGATCAAAGAACAAAAATTGGCAAAAAAATCTTCATTTAATGCCTATGAAAATCAAGATTTTTATTGAGTTGAATTAACAAAATTAGACTTAAGCTAATGAGTGTTCATGCAAATTGTAAATTTTAAAGTACATATAATTAATTAACATTGTGATAAAACGAATAAAAAATATCAAAATCATGCTTTATCATCCGCCAAAATAAAGAACTTTGAGGTAATCAGTACTGATGGCCATTGTATAATAGAAAAAATCCAAGTCTATAGCCCCAAGAAAATCGTGAATATTGAAGTTCTCACAATTAATTGCTAAATGATCAAAATAAACAAAATAGACAAAAATTAGGAGCTATAAGCCCATGAAACTAACAAATTTTGAAGTATGCATATTTATTTTCAATTGGATTGAAGAACAAAAAATTGACAAAATTGTAGGTTTTAACCCATGAAATCGCGAATATTAATGTTTGCACAATAAATTGAGAAATGGTCAAAATTTTCTCAAGGACTATAGCACATGAAAAGCATGAACTTTTATGTGCACATTTAATTTTCATTGGGTTGAAGAATGATAGCCGACTAAAATCGAGAATTATAGCTTAATGGTTGGGACAAACAAAATAAAAAATCAAAATTAGCCCACAAAAATAAACAATATCTTAGTAACAAAAAACGTGGGTTATAACCCACAAAAAATTATGATTTTTATGAAAAAAATTTAATTGACAAGGATCAAAACTAACAAAACAAGACCAAATTTTGGATTATAACCCATGAAAATCACAAATTTTGAAGAAACGTACAAATATCTCTCATTACCAAAAAAGAAATAATTATAAGTCGTAAGTTATAACCCACAAAAAATTATGATTTTTATGAAAGAAAAATTAATTGACATAGATCAAAACTAATAAAAGAAGACTAAATTTTGGATTATAACCCATGAAAATCACAAATTTTGAAGAACGTACAATTATCTCTCATTAGCAAAAAAGAAATAATTATAAATCGTAAGTTATAACCCACCTAAATCACAAATTTTGAAAAACATTATAAATTGCCATTAGCTCGATCGACTGCTAATAGATGAAAATCGTGGCTTATAGCTAAAGAAAATTACAAATATTAAAATTTTCGCACAATTAATTGCTAAACGGTAAAAAAAATGAACAAAAATCATAGACTATGGTCTGTGAAAATAACAAATTTTAATGTATCATATTTATTTTCCATTGGATTGAAGAACGAAATTTGATGAAATTGTAAGTTGTAGCCCATAAAAATCGTGATTTTACATGAAAGAAACTTTAATTGCAATTTGTTTGAAACTAGCAGAAATAAAATAAAATTGTAATTGAAAACAAATTTAAAAAATAATCATAGACTATAGCCCATGCAAACAAATTTTGAAGTACACATTTATTTTTCATTGAGTGAAGAACAAAAATTGACAAAAAACTTAAGGGTTAACGCCTATGAAAATCGCACTTTTTTATTAAAGAAAATTATAATTGCAATTTGGTCAAAACTAATGAAAATAGACTTAAGCCATAGGTTATAGCTCACACAAATTGCGAACTTTGAAATACGTATAATTACTTGACATTAGGATGAAACGAAGCAAATTTGCCAAAATTGTGAGTTACAATCCACCAAACTTACAAATTTTGAAGTGGTCATCATTGATCACCATTTGATAGAATAATTAATGCACAAAAATTACAATCTAATGCCCTAAGAATATCGTGGATACTAAGGTTCTCACAACTAATTGCTAAATGGTCAAAATGAACAGAATGGACAAAAATCATGGACTATAAGCCCATGAAAATAACGAATTTCAAAGTATGCGTATTTATTTTCTATTGGACTAAAGAACGAAAATTAACAAAATTAAAGGTTATAGCCTATGAAATCGTGAACATTGACATCTGCACAATTAATTATGAAATCATAGAAAGGCAAAAAGGACAAAAAGTCATAAACTATGACGCATGAAAATCGTGAATTTTAACGTACACAATGTTTCGTTTTCATTGAGCCGAACAAAAACCATCAATATTAGCTTAATGGTCGTAACAAGCAAAATAACCAAATCAAGATCATAGACCACAAAAATAAAAAAATTGTAGTACACATATTTATACTGCATTAGGTAGAATTTTTAAAAAAAACATGTGATATAACCCAAAAAAGTCGTGATTTTTATGAAACAAAAATTAATTGCCATTAGATCAAAATAACCAAAATTGACTAAATTTGGGTTATAACCAATGAAAATCACGAATTTTAAAGAACATACATTTGTTTGTCATTAAAAAATTATCAAAATTCAAAACCATGGGTTATAACCAACCAAAATTGCAAATTTTGAAAAAATATAAAAATTAAATTTCCGTTTGCTCACCTGGCTAATAAGTGATAACGGACAAAATTTGTGTCCTATAGCCTAAGAAATCACAAATATTGAAGTTCGCACAATTAATTGTTAAATAATCAATATGAACAAAACAAACAAAAATCATGGACAATAGCCCATGAAAATAATGAATTTGATGTCCGCATATTTATTTTCATTGGTCGAAGAACAAAACTTGACAAAATTGTCTGCTTTAGCTCATGATAATCGTGATTTCTTATGAACTTTATTTGCTATGTGCTCGAAACTAACAGAAATAAACTAAAATCGTGTATCATAGCCTAAGAAAACTATGAACTTTGAAGTCGTATAAATACTTGTCATAAGGACGAAACGAACAAAAATTGCCAAAATTGTTCGTTATTTTTTTGGAGGAAAATGTTTGTGCCGCATATAACACCGACAATCACAACAACAACGCCTTTGGCGCACATGGAAATCAATCTCAGGCTCCTCTACTAGGAAGCGACACGGCTTTGTCATGTGACCTACAAGGCTTTCCCCAAAATCACAAATTTTAAAACAGTTATATTTAATTGTCATTGGGTCAAATGAACAATAATAAACAAAAATCATGAGCTACAACCCATGAAAATTGCAAATATGAAAGTTCGTACAACTGATTGCTAAACGATCATAACAAAATGGAAAAAAAAAATCATAGACTGCAGCTCATGCAAATAACGAATTTTGAAGTACACATCTATTTTCCACTAGGTTGAAGAAACAAAATTGACAAAAAAATCATAGGTAAATGCCTATGAAAATCAACTAATTTATGAAAGAAAATTTTAATTGTCATTTGACCAAAACTAACAAAAATAGACTTAAGTCATGGGTTACAGCTTATGAAAATTATAAATTTTGAACTACATATAATTTCTTGACATTACGACAACACCAAAAAATTTACCAAAATCGTAAGTTATAATCCAACAAAATTAGTAATTTGAACTTTGAAGTAGTCGTTATTGATTGCTATTGGGTAGAATGATTGACAATGAACAAAATTTGTGGCCTATAGCCCCAAGAAAATAGCAAATATTAAAGTTCTCACAATTAATTGCTAAATGGTTGAAATGAACAAAATGGAGAAGAATCATGGAAGCCCATGAAGATGAATTTTGGAGCATGCATATCTATTTTGCATTGGATCGAAGAGCGAAAAAAGACAAAATTGTGGATCATAGCCTAAGAAAAGTGAGAATATTGATGTTCACACAATTAATTGTAAGTGTGTTAGAGCATCTCCAACAGCTTCCCCATTTCCCACTTTTGGAGAATTTAGTTAGGTTTTTAGTCCAACAGATTCCCAATCTCATTCCCCAAAATAGGGATGGAGGAGAAAAAAATGAGGAAGCTTCTCCAAATCTGCAGCATTCTCCAAATTTTTGGAGGAAAAAAGGGATTTTTCAAAATGGGGAAGCTGTTAGAGTTGATGTAAAAATAATTTGGAGAATATAACTTTTGCTTCCCCATTTTGGAGAAAATTTTGGAGAAGCTGTTGGAGATGCCCTTATAGTTCACAGAAGTTAAAAAATTTTAAGCACGCATAAAATATTCTGTGGCACGACAACTTGTAATTTGGTAGAAAACGGGCAAAACCACAGGTCAAGTACACAAAAATTTGGAAATTAAAGAGCCTTGTAATGATGGATAGTTTTGAAGAAGAGTTTTTTTATCTACCTTTCTAATACAAAAAGAACTATTATTTGACATAACATTTGCCTCGTCATCAATATTCTAGATACCTACCTCTAACATCTTCTCCTTGAAAGTTTAATTAGCTAGCTCAGTGACAATGAGGAAATCAGTAACTTAGCCTTTCATTATTGTGTCAAACACTCAATCACTCAAATTTTCAAAACGCAATCTATGCACATCAATTAAAACAAACAAAAAGATAGCTTGATTAAGCAACCAAGTAACCAAAAGTATATAGAAAAAGATGTTGCATGCTCTCCCCACTAATGCACAAAACATACACCACATTCCATGAAACATCCAAAGCATGCCAAACGAACATAAACTAAAATATACGACATATCAGCAAAGCTGCAAATTAAAATTGTGAGGTAAGCTAAATCCACCAGAATATATACTACTATCTAAAATCTATGCTCCATACCATCCAAACAAAAATGCTAACATTAGCAAACAAAACTTACCTCAAAATTCTACCTCCCCAGAGGAAGCTCTCCACTCGTCCCCTCTACTGCACGGGCGAAAAATCCTTCATCATGTTCATATTATGATCAAAGAACTCAGCATAAGGATGCCCCTTAGGCACCAGCTTTCTATACTTTGCAAACTGCTTCTCTGCCTCATCCTTCTTTCTCAACAAAGTATATATAATCCCTTGACACAAGTACGGCCTAAAATCCCTCGGTTCCTCCTTTACCAACTCCTCATATATCTCCAAAGCCTCCGCATATTTCCCTTCAATAACCCGAACCTGAGCAAACAACAGCTTAAAATCCTTCAACTCCTCTTTCCTCTTCTCCTTCTTACAAGCCACCATTGCAGTCTCTACCCTCTTCAAAATTTCATTCAGTTCGCCATTAGCCCCAGATTGGGATGCCATCATAATAAGCCCATGGTAAGCTTCGACAAGATAAGGGTTTTTCGATAAAATCTCTTCAAACCCTAATTTTGCAGCCTCGAGCTCCCCGCTGTAGCTCTGGAGGTGAGCTTTGAGAAGGGGGAGGTCATTTTCTTCGGGCTCGAGGGCGATAAGTTGATCGGCGATGGAGATGGCTTCCGGGAGCTTGCGGGATTTGACCTTGAGCTCCATCAAGGATCGGAGGGCGACGACATCGCCGGGATTGACTGGAGCGGGACTTAGGGTTTGCTCGCGGAGCTCGTCCAGTTAGGGCTTCGGCTGTGCCGGTGGAGGAGGGCGGCGGCGGCGAGGGAGGGTTGGGAGTGGCGGAGAGGAAGACGGCGGCGGCGGCGGTCAGGCGATGAAGTTGGCTTGACGGCGGTGGAGATCAGGTTGGATAGGGTTATAGGTTAGGTTTTTGAGAAGCGCGGATGTGCGTTAGGATTAGGGTTTTGGAATGCGAGGGTTTTAGAGGGAGGGAGAACTGGGGGTTGAAGAAGGAAGGGCGAGACGATGAGAGAGTGGAGATGTGAAGATTAGGGTTTGGATTGAAGGAGGTTCTGCAAATGGAGTCCATTGCAAAACCCTAGAGAGAGAAAATATGAGAGAGAGAGAGAGAGAGAGAGAGAGAGAGAGAGAGAGAGACCCCGCGCTCGAGCTGAGCTTCGAGGACGGTGATTTATTTTAGGAGAAGACACGGATTTAATAACATATTCCAATCGGGTGGGCCCAATCGAACTTACATGGTACCAAAGGAAGCAGGCCGAAGCCCAGAAGATCTGTCCACATTATACGGATCGAATTTGCAACGTTTTAAAGCCCAGGCTTCGGTGATTTATTAAGATACCATGTCCAAAGTACGGAGTACGGAGTGAAGTCTGAAAAATAAGTCATAATAGGTTGGAGTCTTTGTGATCCGTGATTTTTTTTTTCTCACCGCTTCGTGGGAGCTTTCATGGTGTAATTTTACAAATCTTTTTGGCAAAAATAATTATTCTAAAGTTATTTATTACACAGATCTTAATTGATGAATATATAATATTATGAACATAATATAAAATATTAAAGGAAGAAAATAGATACTATATTAATTTCCTCATATTTTCTCGTCGGCTTCAAAATTTGCTACAGGCTTCACAAATTTAAGATAATCGACTTGCTTGTTACAATAACCATGAATGAAATTTCATTAGCATATAGCTGAAATCAACTCATGAGGAGAGCTTCATCTTGACGATAGATATTTTGTGGATAAGTACATGTGAAATTTCAAAACATAAAAGTCTTTAGATCGGTGCAAAACAAATGGATTTTTATTAGGTTATGTAGAGTCTAATTTTCAGACCCGATCCAATTCGCATCTTGTAAACTATTCAGAACATAGTGGGATTTTACCTGCGACGACCGTGGACGTAACTTCTCTCATCGAGAAGTGAACCACGTAAATTCTATGTGTCATGTGATTTATTTTTCCTCTCTTCCCTCTTTCACCTCTATTTCCAAATCGTAACAGGGGTTAGAAAAACCCTAACAATTTTGACGACAGATATTATCGAGTCAAGTCTCTCTTTCTTTAAAGACAACGTATGTAATAGATACTTGTCCACTAGGAACTTTTTCCTATTGTCTCTCATAAGACTCGAATCTACAGCTCTCATATTTGCATGACTTGCCATTTAAACTAAACCTTCCATTAGAAACATTAATTTCAAACTTAATGTCATGTGACAACATAACAACATTGCTTAAGCTCTCAAAATTACAGCTAGATCTTTTGTGAACGCTCGTTCAATGTTGATGTGGCTCTTTGTACGGCTATGCTTTTTTTTAAAAAGGGTGACACATTCTTAGAATCTAATTAGGGGACCAAAAACCTTATTTGTAAGTGGACACTAAAAAAGGCATCAAGCATTCACTAAAGCAATTATTCTCCAACAGAATACAGACAAGAAGCAAAGATCTTTAGATTCTTACAGAATTCTCCAAGCATAAATTTTATTTCATGTTTGAGTTTTCCAAGTATTTTCTAAAAATATACATATATAATACATCATGCGAAATAATATTTGAAACTTACTTTGTAGATAGCCTACAATTTCTTTATCCTATAAAGTATGGACGTATCCTTTTATAATTTTCTATTGGTAACTAGGATATCATGCTGTATAATAAGAACCTGTTTAATCCTTCAGCATGTGATTAGTGGTTGGTAAGAGTTGAATTAAAGAGCAATTACTTAGAAGTAAACCTACCACTTTGGATCTCTACCAACCTAGCTTCCATTACATTAATAACATGATTAATAACATGATACTCATCTCCTACTCCAATTAATTAATATTTAGCAACAGATGACTCATTTCTTAAGTAACTCTTTGAAACGAATTAATATGCGGTTTCTTCTAATTAACTGATCATATTAAATATCACATAAACGCAATTCTACACATAAAAAAATTTTTAAGTAAACCTTAGTCAAATTCTCGTATATATAATAGTGTTTATGTAGAACAGTGAACTCTATGAAAAAAAACAGTGAACTCTATGAAGTGAAACCTCAGCTCCAAGCCTTAATTAATTATTGAAGGGATCTTAAAGTCAAAAGTAAATAACTTCTAGTAGAATCATAGTGAAGCTAGATGAAAACATGCAATGTTTCTTAAGACCCATCTGCTTAATTAAGTCATCGCGTTCAAAATTTTGATCGTCAACTGTGGTTATCTTGAAACCTTTAAATTAATGACTTGAAGCAACAATTTTATTTATTTATTTATTTATTTTGACTGTTTCAATCCTTAGAAATGCATAAGTTAGGTTCTTTTTTTTTTATGAAAATTGATATGATCACAAAATATAGACATATATAATTATTGGTTTAAGGAGTGTTTCATGACGTACAGTCCTAGTTGATAGACAGCATGTTGCATAATATTATTCAATTATGACACGTTAAGGTTTCATGCTGTCTCAGTTGCCTTATATTTTATCAAAGTAAAATAATATGTTCTTATATTGGATGTTTGATATTTAATAAAACAAACAAATACATGGTTAACAAAATATATGGTGAAAAAACAAATAATTCAGATATGTTTATGCTCGGGCATTATTCGTATTCTAATAAAGTCGATCAGAGATTTAATGTAGAGGTTGAAGAAAATTCTCAGATTTGATTATATATGTAACTATTTTTAAGTTGATACTACTCAAATAAATCTCAAAATGTATAACAAAACGAAGATTATAAGGTCAAGCAAATTTAGGCCATATTTAATTTTGTAAAAATAAGAAGATGGCAATCAATCCAATTGTGAACATTTCCCATCTGCGCGCATTATTATGATGATTTTATTTATTTATTCCCTATTATTTACTGTACAATGATGTATGTTAACAGATTATTGAACGTTGATATGTACGTATATGTAGAAATCAATAAGATATGAATACGTGTACATATACCGTATGATCATTACTTTTTTCTTGTTTTTTTTTAAAATTTACTAGAGAAGTATGCTTATTTTAATTAGCTATCTGAAGATCAAATTAGAAGGAATCTATGTAAAATAGCAAATTGCTTTGAAGTTTTCTTGCTAAGCTCGACAAAGTTTTACAAATTAAGTAAAGACTAAAGACTGACTGCTTTCGTCAGAAAACAAAAAGTAAAAGACTTGTGCCTTTATGCAAAAAGCCCCAATCATTTCTGAAACTGACATTTTTGTCCCCCGCGCTTTCTATAATTGACCCCGCCATTTTCAACTGCTTCCAAGCTTCAATCTTCTCTCTCTCTTACCTTTCTCTCTCTACAGAGCTCGAATTGCTCGCTAATGGCGTCCCCCTCTCCTGTCGAAGTCTGCGTCAAGGCCGCCGTCGGAGCTCCTGAGATCCTCGGCGACTGTAACTCTCTCTCTCTCTCTCTCTAAATCTTCTCTCTCTAACTCTTCTCTCTCCTAATTTTAAAAAAAATGTTTTTGTTTAGGCCCTTTTAGCCAAAGGGTTCTTCTAACCCTAGAAGAGAAGAACGTGCCCTATGAGATGAAGTTGATTGACGTCAGCAACAAGCCCGAATGGTGAACTGTGATCTCTCTCTCTCTCTCTCTCTCTCTCTCTCTCTCTCTCTCTCTAGCTCTAGCTCTCGTTGATGGCATGCAATCCCTAATTTGGGTTAGGTTTTTGAATTGATTCTTATTTTTTTGGGGGGCAAAAAATTAGGTTTTTGGAGATTAGTCCTGAAGGGAAAGTTCCGGTCCTCAAATGCGACGAAGGGAAATGGGTCCCTGATTCCGATGTGATCACTCAGATTTTAGAGGAGAAGTACCCGAGTCCATCTCTGGCGACTCCACCAGAATTTGCATCAGTGTATGATTTTTATACTCATTTTCCTTTTTTATTAGATTATTTATGTTTTTGGTCTATGTAAAGTTTGTAAAAAAAAAAGGTGGGGGGGGGGGGGGGGGGGCTCTAT
>NC_033795.1:2890791-2968838 GCF_001876935.1 Asparagus officinalis | reverse complement strand
CAGCCCTTAATTTTGGGGTGTATCGACTAATGAACCCCGCATTATTAGCTAGATGTACCACATTACACACTTGCTAAATTATTAGCAGAAAATAAGACATCATTAGAGTCATTGGTAGCACGTATGGGACACGCTCAAATATGGTAGCTCTTATAAATATATCCTAATTGGTTGGTGATTATTCTTGTATAAGTGGGCTGGAATAAATTCTGTAGCTAAGGGTTTTTAGCCCTCGATAGATATAAGAAATAGAGTGGAAGTCTCCCTATTTCTTGAATCTGAAATAGAGTGGAAGTCTCCCTATTTCTTGAATCTTGGATTTCTTCATTTGTGATGGAAAAAAAAGGAGAAAACAAGAATACAAGTTTTATTAAAGAAAATGTTTCATTTACTCATGTCATGCTAACAGAGAGAATGACCAAATATATAGGCCTTACACCAACTTAAACTCCTAGAAATCAGCAACAAAATGCTAACAGAGAGAATGACCAAATATATAGGCCTTACACCAACTTAAACTCCTAGAAATCAGCAACAAACAATTCAAAAAACACATGCTCCTAGAAATCAGCAACAAACAATTCAAAAAACACATGACAATTGACTAAGTAAACAACTAAACCACTAGTAACATACAATCCTGAAAAATAGGAAACAACCTAATAACTAATTTTGAATCAGTTATTCAACAATTTGTACTCCAAAACTCATCCATGATCATTCCAAATTAGGATTTCGTCTGTTTAGAAAATTTGTGAAATTTCTGTTTGATTTGGTTATGTAGGGTCCTGTTTTGCTTATGTATACCAAGTGTAGGATCGTGACCCTTAAGAATAGAGTACGCTCTTATAAAAATCTGCGAAAGCTTTACACTTAAACACTAGAGGGTGAGTTTGCAAAGTATATTATAAATTGTAAAGAAAGAATGACAATCTCAGAAAATGAACATCACAAACACAAGCATGTATACTGGTTCCACCTCCCCGGTGTACATCCAGTCCCCAAGCAAATCCCACTTGAGATTTCCACTATGATTTTGAAACCTTACAAAATCAAAAGCAAACCTGACCAATTTACAAGACCATGCAAATTGCAACACCAATTGACAAGACCATGTTAATTACCACCTAATCTCTAAATCAAGAGATCAACCCTCTCAAACCCGAGAGAAATCTTTTTTGAAGCAAGAACACAATTGATCCTATAAGCCTTGAATGTGTAGTGAAGTGCTGCACTGGCTTAGGATTCTTTTAACTCTCTGAATATTGCCTATACAATCTCTAAGAATGATTAAAACCAAGACAATATCAGAAACTCTCTTTTTCTAAACACTTAGCATGAAAATCTGGAAAATTAGAGAGTGAATATGAAGCTCTAAGAATGATAGGAACAAAGGCAATATCAGAAACTCTCTTTTATAGAAAAACAGATTGAAAAACTGAAAGTTTTGAAGTGAATATGCACAAAATGTTTGATCTTACAAGTGCAAAACTTGGTGCTTATTTTCTGATGTTTAAACATATTTATAGCCTCTGAAATGACATAATTTTAAACCCAATTAACGTCCACAAAACGGCTATAAACAGTAACTTATTCAAAACCTGAAATCTGGAAAAACTACATCTGTAGTCGACTACAAGTCATAGTAGTCGACTACACTGAGTCTAAACAGACTCTGTGAAGTCAGAAAATTACTTAGTAGTCGACTACAAGGCATAGTAGTCGACTACACTATAAACTCACAGATTCTGGAATTTTTATTTGAGTATTTTGACCGTAACTTTCTCATCCGATATCGGAATGAGGTGGTTTAAGATTTGTTGGAAAGCTCTTGAAGAGACCTACAACTTTGGTCTTTTGAGTTTTTCCAGATTCTAATTGCTAAGTGGTGTAAATAAAATATTTTAAGACTCACCCAATATTTATAAAGTCTAATGGCTAACATAGGGGATTTCTATTGTTAACCAACACACTAAGCATGTGTTAGTGTGTTCTAACACTATGTGTGTATATGTGTGTGAGTGATCAATGCTTGTACAAATTTCTAAGCAAAGAAAATATAAAATTACATCTTAACAATAAAGTATATCTTTTTCTTTGCTTCATTTTGCCTTGAACTCATCTATGTCTTGAGTATCTCTTTGAATATAATTATTGATATAGCTCTGATACTGCAAAACAAATGTTAGCACATAATACACACAACAAATAATATTTGTTATTATCAAGACAAACTAATGTTTGCGTCAAAAGTTGGTTTTGTTATGGAATTCATTATATCTTCGGTCGATTACAACAAATTCAAAAGAGATAGTCTTTTTATAAGACTTCTTTTACACAACAAAAGAAAAATTATAACTTTTTAGAAACAAACGCAGGATCGTTGTTTGGATCGCTGCTTGCGTGGGATCTTTGCCTGTGCCGGGAGCGCTTTGACTCGTGGACCACCAAATCACAGATTCTGATTGAACCGTGAGGGGTTTAATGATTCTTCCTTCGTTTATCGAAGTAAGAATTTGAAGCGAATATCTTATCGATGTAAGATGTTCACTCTTCCAAAGATCAAGTCTGAGCTTAGATCTCTAGGACTCGCTAGAAGCTTCTTGAGGATGTTTGTGAAGAAGGAAGACTCTCTCTCTTGCTCTAATTCACCAAAACTCAAGGCTCTCTGCTCTAATCTCTCTGGAAAATGCTCAGCCCCTGTCCATGATGACCATAGGGGGGTATTTATAGCCTCCTTAGACAATAACTGAAGAAATAGCCGATCAACAACTGCCTCTTTAGGCGCTGCAGTCTACACTGCCGCGGCTATTGGCGCGGCAGTATAGGCTGCCGCGGCCAAAGGGACGGTTATCAGCACGTTCCATCGTGCTTAAAACCGTTCTCCCACGACCTTTAACCACTTTTTTCGTGATTTAACTGTTTGTCCACGTCAGCACACGTTTTATTTCTGATATGCTGCCACATAGGCCTCAAAAAATCATCATATAACTGCCTTGTAACCGTCACAACACTCCTTTAACATAGCCGCGGCACCCTAGGTTGCAGCGCCTAAGCCGCGACACAACAAGCTGCCGCGCCTTAGCCGCGGCACTATGTGCTGTCGCTCCTTAGCCGCGGCACTATGTGCTGTCGCGCCTTAGCCGCGACGCCATGGGCTGCCGCGCCACCTTGTGTTGCCTGATGACGTGTAAATTGTTCTCCCATATTGTTTTGAGTGGTATTTGGATGCCTGCAAGCATTTTTCGACGCCTACAACTAATCTTGGGGTCAAGATTCCTAACAGGTTATACTCATTTGATAATGTTAAGATACACACCAATAAGAATGCCTCGAACGGAGACGCAATACACAGAATAAACGCACAAAATCAATCACAGTACTCACAAATATACATGGTTCACTCATTCGGAGCTACTCCACGGTGCAACGACGACGTCCAGTTCTTTTATATTCCAAAAGAAGTGGATCAAAGAGAACACTCTCTCTTGATCAAGATACACTCCAAGAACTCTCACAAACTCTCTCTATGTTTCTCTCTTACTCTTCTATGAGAGGAGTTGTTTCTGGGATGAATTTTCTTAAAGAGTTTAGGCCATACACAAATAAAATATTATTAGTGGGACCCGCCACTTAATAATAATTTATTATGAGACCCACATCCTTTTTTCTTTTCTCAACAAAAGCGGTCACCGATTCTCTCTTTGTCAAATAAAGTGGTTGGGGTTGGCTAGGGCGGCTGACAGATAACATATTAGATGATGTAAGTTTTTAACTTGGGCATGCTGACATTATCGATTTTACTTTAAATCACTATTATTTCGTGGATTTGTGTGTGAGTATATTCCGTATTGAAAGAAATGAACTTTAGTTTTTTGGTTATATTGGTGGATGAAATTTAGTACTTCATCTTACTTCCAAGATGTATTTGTCAACCCTCATCAATGGGCGGCTAGTTTGTTAGAGATTCATATTAGAGTATAATCCTGTATCAGAGGGGAAGAAGACAATAAACTGATCAAATATTACCAGGATTTTTCAACTTGTAATCATGTAAGACACAAGAAATGCTTTCATTTGTTATGTAACTAACTTCTCAGCTGATTGAGCATGATACTTAGCGTTAGATAAATGAGCTACTGATTCTTTCTGTTATTAAGTGAACAAACCATGAATTGCTACAGTGAAGATCGGTACGTACTGACATGAAAGTGTTTCAGTATAATTAACTACAAGTAACTATCACAAGTCCAAGCATTCTGCAATGAGATTGCAGTTTCAAACTTAGCATGTACTCAATATCAAGTTGTAGTGATTCCTTTTCTTTCCGTGGAAACTGCTCTTTTTTTATTCTATATAGTAGCACTAAAAGGTCAATGAATTTTGTGAGCATTATTTTATATTACATCTTTCATTTGGAAAACTGAGACATTCATTTTTTAGGAATTAATTGCATCATATTCTAAAGAATCTGATAATTCACTTGAGTGCTTTTGCGATCTTCACCCACTAGAACTCATGGGAAGTACATACACAATTGGTTCCAGCCACATCTATATGCCTGTTTAATTAGTTAAAGAAAGTGCTTGATGCTGCTATAAATGGCCAGAACATTCTGCAATTGTAACTGTTGAATATTGGAATTTCAGGGGATCAAAGATATTTTCTTCGTTCATCAAGTTCTTGAAAAGCAAGGATCCTAATGATGGGTCAGAGCAGGCGTTGGTTGATGAACTGAGTTCCCTAGACCAACACCTCAAAGACAATGTATGCACCAAATTTTTTAATGTTCTAACCTGTTCTCGAACTTTAAACTGGTTTTCTAGATGGACTACCTAACCCTTACTCTAAATCAAAACCCTCGAAAACAAGATTGTCTTATATAACACTAAATTATCTCCTATTGGCAGGGACCATTTATTAATGGAGAAGCTATTTCTGCTGCTGATTTAAGTCTGGCACCAAAGTTGTTCCATCTTGAGACTTGCCTTTCCCACTTCAAAGGTTGGAATGTCCCAGAAAACTTGACTCATGTTCATGCATACATGAAGGTATGCATTTTCTTCATGCTGCTAACTTCAGTAGCATATACTGTCTAATTTTCTGATATTTGTTAAATTTTTGGTCAAGTATTCAGATAAAAGTTATTGTTTTAAACTTTTAATATGCGGAACCCTTCTTTAAGGCCTTTTCTAATTGTCTATGTCGGTGGCGTTATTTAGATAAAGCCGATACAGTATAGTTATTAGGGTAGCAGAAAGTACTATTTAGTTAAGCCTCTATTTTCTTTGTTAAGTGTTTTAGTCCCACATTGTGTACACTGGCAATCTTGAACTATTTCTCTATCTATATAATAAAGGGGCATAGAGTATTATTAAGTCAAGTCTCTATTTTCTTTGTTAAGTGTTTTACTCCGCATCGAGTACACTTGTAATCTTAAACTATTTCTCTATCTATATAATAAAGGGGGTTGGCCCACAATGGGATCAAGTCAATTTTTCTAACTTAACAATAGCAATGAAGATTCCTGTTGGATTGTTGTAAATAACGTCATGTCTTCTCTTGGTCTCTAAGCTCTCTGTCCAGACTCTACTGTTCATAGAGTTAAATGTCAATTATTTAAGAGGCTAGACCTGCTGTATATAAAGTTTTAGAAATCCGTGCAATCAGTTGCATACCTCCAAACAGTTGTAACAAAGAATTCTTAACTTTAAACTCCATAACTATAGGAAGTATACTATCTGTTACCATACTACATATTCTTCTTAGATCTGAGCCCTTCACCTGTTACCGTTTTGGATACTGTGGCTGTTTTATATACCAACAACAAAACTTTTTTCCCAAAATTTTGGGGCTGGCTGTTTCAGTTCATACAAAAGTTAAAGCTAAGGATATAATTAACCATGCCCTGCGCCCATACTTTCCCTTGTTTACTTAAAATCATAAGCTCATAACTTCATTACACATTCATGTAAGAACATCTTAATCAAGATTGATATTGTGAGGGCAATAGAAAAAACTCTTAACTTCCATTGCTCAGCTTGCCATCCAAAAATAAAACAAAACATGAATTTGCAAAGGCTAAAATTGCATTAAAATGCCCTAGAGTTTCACTAGTCTTGCACTTAAGTGACTCCTACTTTAGAACTGAGCAAAAAAATGCCCCAAAATATTTAAGTGTTGTAGGTGAATCCCCTATAGTTGGAAAAATCCAGGCGGTGTTAACTTTTCTTTACGATCCAAGAATATCACATAACAGAGTGTACTAAACTGAAACTATTAGCAACTTTAGGGTATTTAAGTGAAGTTATTTACAAACTGAAGGTATTTATAAGCAACATTAGGAAAACTAGAAAGCATCAGAGTGCAACATTAGGTAAACAAGAGGGCAACTATACGTGTCCTGATGAAACAAATGCTATGCATATGAGACCATTATTCTGGTCGATGGCTAAACACAATATATCCTTCAATGCTATCCTTCTGATGTGGCATACAGAGGGGGAACAAAGAGGGCAACTATATGGCATTTAAGTGCAATTTAGCCATTTGCAAAAGAAAAACTAGTAGCTTATAAGTATTTGCTTTTTGGATTTTGCGCAGCTGCTTTTTGAACAGGAATCTTTCAAGAAGACCAAAGCTGAGAAGCAGTACGTGATTGCTGGATGGGAACCCAAAGTGAATGCTTGACGTTCTAGTGAGGAACTGAAATAGTTATGTAGAAGTTGCTGCGAGCTTTCCTTGTTCTTAGATGTGTGTGAATTATCGTGTCATCAGAGAACAGAATGATCTGGCTATAATAAATATGTTCTGTCTAAAAACTGTCCCGTGGTGATATCAATCTCATTCTGATGTACATTGACTTCAACATGAATAAATTATTTTTATGCGTAGTTGTATATTCCAGACCCACTTAGGGTTATAACTAATGATGTTTGAACAAGCAAACCCTCATCATTCGCTATACACGGGGACGAAAAAAATATGTGTCACTAAGTTTTAGCCTGTATGTGTGTGCATATTATGTGTATGCCGACATCTACATCCACATAATATATAACATATGTGCGTATATACACATCATTACATGCATACATAATTACATGTAAACTTGAACATATACGTTCATGCATGCAGAGAAATACATGAACATATTCAGATGAAGCTTTAAAACAATGCATAAGCCAATGTTTTTTCCTCGAAAAAAGTTTGCATGAAACACCTAAGCTTTTCAACCTTTGAAAAAAAAGAGGAGATAAAGATGTGTCAGAGTTTAAATGAGTCTCAAAGAGATGAGCGTGTGTGTATTGTTGAACATGAATAGACATGCCAATTTGCTAAGCAGAATATCTATAGCTTCCAACAACTTTATGACATCCGGAAGTTCGGCAATGAGGACCAAGATATGTGCCATTCTCATAGTGACTGAGTTGGACACAAGCAGTATGTCTCGAATTTAGAAAGGTAGGAACTTTTCGTTGAAAATTACTTTACATTTTCTTTGCATTGAAACATTATTTAATTATGATTTCAGGTATACTTATCTGACGTTAGATATCAGGCACACTTATTTGATTTCTTTTATTGTTATCTGTTTCTGTTCCTGCTTCTGTACCTCCCCTCTTGAGAACTTGATAGAGTGGTGCGTAGCAATCAGATAGTCATTTGAAAGCAGTTTGAACTCTACTGACACATTCTGCCATGCTAGTGTAAATATCATGAAGTGCTGGTGAATCACAAGGATTAATTGGAAGAACTTGCAAATCTAAAGGTGGAAATGCACGTTAGAATTTCTCCTGTAACCATTCAAGTAGCTTGCTAAGAAGGTAGAATGAACATTAATGAAGGTAAACCGCAATAGCCTATGGGCTTCATAATATCTGTTTCAATAATGCCTACTCATAGAAGAAGTCTCCAGGAGTTGCTGCATCAGTTTGATTGTAGTGGTTAATAAATTGGTCTCCCTTTCTTCCTAGGTTCAAGTAAACCAATATGTAGGATCCCCAACTCTGGCCTTCATGTTCACCATATTGGAAATTTTGGTGTACACAGCACACTGAGGACCAGAGGTCATGAATACTAGCACAAGCTAGTGCCTACTACGCAGTAATGAGGATGACTGTCGTGTGATAAATTACAAGCAAAACATGAATAGAAGAGTTTCCCTTAACAAAGTTGGATGATGGAGAGGAACATGTACCCAGTCCCAAAATGTTTAGATAAACGTTTGTCTTTTTTTTTTTTTTTTGTTCGATGTTATTGCTTTGCCAGTAGAAAATTTCTTTTAGCTCTTTATAGAGAGCTTATATTTAGGATAAGAGAGGTGTTTAAACTTTAAATATATTTTCTTGTACTTATATATGATGTTTTTTGTAAGAAGAACCTAGCATATGAGATAAAAATATTTTTCATATTGTTTTTCTTGGCAACCCTTGTTCAGGAACAGGTTCACTAGCTTACACAATCACTAATTCATCCATAATATGATACCTATATAGTGTACACTTGCAGAAATGCGCACAAACCTACCATATATTCATGCACACGCGCGCGCATGCGTACACACAAAATTCGTCCAACCCCGGCATAGCTGTAACATCCTGAAGTTCTTTGTAACGTTGTAAAGTTGCTTAGCTCTTTGCACAGTTTCACACGCACGACGCGCGCGCGCACATCCTCTTGATGCTTCTGACTTTAAGCGCATCTCATTGCATGTAGTGTTTATGCAAATCAGATTCATCTACTAACCTATGACATCAAATGCTTCGTATGGCAGTCCCTTCTAACAACATGATTATAACGAATCTGATGTATTCATCGATTCCAACCGTTATCGTTAACATCATCAATAAGAGAGCATGTAATCAGCTGAACTTCTTGGATTGGTATTTTGGCCTCTCTAGTTGAGTTATGGATCTGAAACATGAGAACTATCAGCCAACTTACAGTTTTGGCCTTTTCTCTTACTTTTGATGGCTGCCCATCCACCTGCCTCATATTCTGTACTATGATACCACCCTTATCCTTCTTGTTGCTTTCGAAACCATGCATTCTTCAGTGGAATGTAGCTCTCTTACAATAAGAGCCTCTCCACAACAAAAGTTTACTACTCGTTTCTTAAGGGTGATGATGAAGGCCTCCCAATTATCAAAAGAATCCAAACCTTGCCACTATTCCTTCACCTGTCACGGATACCAATGATGCCATTTAGTATGAGCTATCCACTCTCAACCATAGATAATTAAAGAGTCAGGTATTCTAACTTATCGGGCTACTAACTAGAGCCACATAGAAACTGAGCGATGATGATGAAAATAGGTACTTGGTCCATTTTCTAGTTGTTGAGTTTGAGCTAGTGTAAGATAGGAAAGGAGTTTTGGTTAATTGTTAATGATGATTATATGAAAAGATCTTTTAGTTTGATGCATATAGCCTAAGTGATCAGTACCGCAATACAAAAAGTTGTCAGTTTCAGCAGTGCTGAAGATTGATTATTGATTTCTTACCTTTTGGCATCTTCAAATGATAAGAATGAAAAGGAATGTCACTTGCCAGAACTGCTTAAACATAGAAGATGGCATTGGAGGGTAAATCTTCTGAGTTAAATTTTTAAGGCTGGTTCAAATATTTTATCACTGTTCTTGTTTCACAATGGACTAGGATTGCTAAAGAAATGCTCCAACCTTTTTTTTTTCCTTCTTTTTTACGAGGGAAACCTTGGTCGGGGGAGCTATAACCAGACTACATTTAGATCTAAAGGGGTGAAACAGAGTTTAGCAAGTACAATTAGATGTGGGTATTTAGTTGCATTCATTTTCCCTTGCAGGTTTGGTAATTTAATCAATTTTCATTGAAATGTCGCAAGCATGGCGCTTCTATAAATGGAGCATCACACCTTCTTTTGTCTGTAAAGAGAAGATACACAACAGAAAACTGTAAAATAGCGTGCTTCTCTCAAAATTGATCGCCGTATCATCTTGGGTGCTCTTCATGCTTCTTTATGAATATGCAGTTGAAGCTCTTTTAATAGGCAATTTTTGGCAGGGAACTAGAGTTTTGAATGAGTCTTATTGTTAATATTGTTGTTGTTGTGTATTGTCAACCCTGTATGCTAAACTTAAAAACCTCCGACAGGATTCATTTACCTTGATTAGATATGTTGTTCAATATAGTTCTTGCAATGTTACTAAATTATAAAAGTATCCTTATAACTTTTGTTATTATCAAGCTTATAGAAAGTGCTAGGCGGTCCAGACATTCAACCTGGTGCCTAGGAATTTTCCTTTTTATTAATTTTTTAATTATAATCAATGATATCGAAAGCACTAACACCTAGGTTTCGCTAACACCTATGCACTACTTTCAAGAGAATTTCTTTCTTTTTTTAGGTGGTGATGGAGGTTTTGCTAAAAGTAATAGGAGTTAAAAGGAGGTGTTTGCAGTCAGTGGAAGCGTCCGGAGGAGTTTAGAGGTTATTAGAGGAAGTGGAGGCAATAACGAGGAAATCACAACGAAGACCTAAGTGGTGCAATCCTCGTAAGCGGACTCTGCTCCCCTATGCACTCGAAAGACCTAATCAATGATATCGAAAGCACTAACACCTAGGTTTCGCTAACACCTACGCACTACTCTCAAGAGAATTTCTTTTTTTTAGGTGGTGATGGAGGTTTTGCTAAAAGTAAGAGGAGTTAGAGATGGTGTTTGCAGTTAGTGGAAGCGTCTGGAGGAGTTTAGAGGTTATTGGAGGAAGTAGAGGCAGTAACGAGGAAATCACAACGAAGATCTAAGTGGTGCAAACCGTGTAAGCGGATTCTGCTCCCCTATGCACTCCAAAGACCTAAGCAGCGGTCTAGGTTATACCGCCTAGACCTAGACAGCTTAGATGGGAGCTTTTTAAAACATTGGTTACTACTACTATTACATTATAGTATCTCAAAACCTCATCTACATTTTGGATGCAGTTATCCAACTTTTCCCCTTTCCAATGAATTGAAGGCCTCAAGTCACAATATCCCCATCCGTAAAGGACACTACTAGAGATAGGATGGAGTATCCAAACCACTCATTGAGGATTCTGTAATAACAGTTAGTAAAAGTGAAAAAACAAAAGAACTTGAAAAGACGTTATTGATGCTTTGATCAATATGGTGTGCAAATGCCAGAGAGCAAAGCGAGGAGAAATAATTTTTATTACTTAATCCAGTTGTTAAGTTAGATATATAAGTCGATATTAAATCGAAGTGATATAATGGTGCATGCTACTTAATCTAGTCTTTTTCACAGTGGACTAGTGTACATATTAGTCAACAGGCTTTTAATTAGCATGACAATAAAAATGGTGAAGACATGATGATGGTTACATTGAAATGAATCATAAACATAAAGACCTCTCTGCTACTTATCTGCTACAGGTAGGGGTGGTAAAACGAACGAATCGAATTGAATACTGCGATGTTCGCATTTGTACTTGTTCGAATTCCAACACGAATTCAAATATCCATCTCTGTAGCTTTTCGAATTCGAACTCAAATGCTCGGTATTTGATAAATATTCACAAATATTTATAGAATATTAAATTATATTTATTTTGCTAAAAAATTTTATTTTTAGATAGTATTTAAATTTATCAATGAAAAATATTTCTTTGTAGTTATGATGTATGCATATATATATTAAATTCAAATATTTTATTAGAAAACTTACTTAAAATTATTTTAAGTTTCTCAAAATTAGTATATAGAACTTAAGCAGAAAATATAAGTACGTTAAAAATATAAGTACGTTAAAAATAGACTTATATGTGTAATGATACAAATTATAAACGATCAAATTTTAAACGAGTATTTGATAAGCAAACGAATCGAACATACCCCATGTTAAATTTTATTCGTTAATGAACTTGAATACTAAATGTTAATTGTTTAGCGTTAAATGAACTATCATATCGAATATAACCGAATATATAGTTAGTCGAATAATTAGCGAACTATTTGTTAATTATTTGGTTCGTTCTAGCTACATGCTATCAAGAGAATCAAATTCATATAACCAACTGTTACATGCTGGAGGAGAGCAAAGATATGCATGTCATGATCATATGAACATTTCTATGATTTCAACTACACAAAAGCTCAGAGCTGTCAGCATCCTCAACAAGAAGTTAGTAGCAAGCGACCGTTAATTATGTCATCATCAGCAAATAACGCAAGAAAGTAGTAGCACGATTAAGTTAATTACAATGTGCAACGGTACCAGCTAGCAACAAAAATCTATAAACTAACCAAGCTAATAAATACCATAATGCCACCTGTACATTAAAGAACGCAAATCCCCGGTCCCAATCAAATAGAGAGAGACGTACGTGAGTCATACAATCTTATTCGTTGACATGCCCACCCTCGCTATTTCGCTGAAATTACGAGACGTGCCGGCTGAAGAAAATAGAGCTAGCTCAGTCGTTATTGTCGTCGCCGTCGGGATCTCTCGCGGCGGCCTCTTCGAGCATTCTCTGGACCCTCTGCTTCGTCTCCGTTTCTGACGCTCGTTCTGCTCTGTCCCGTGTGTACGCCTCGAAGAACTCCCTGTTCTCCTTCTCGAGCTCTTTCCATACTGATACAAATACGCGACAGAACATTGTAAGTTCATCGATCAAAAGTAGATGACAAGGCATTCTAAGCACGTGACGTATGTAATGATTTAGATTATATAATTAAGTCTTAGTGGCCTGCCTGTGGAAGTGATCACAGGCTTGATGTTTGCATGCTTGTTTAGGGCTTCCATGCACTCCTCCTTGTTCATGTGGAAGAGGAGGCACTTCTCGATCAAGTGTTGCACCTACAAATTAATAAATAAAAAACATGGAAACCTCAAATATATTAAACACACTTGCGCTTAAAATAAGTACAAGTCGATCGCATGAAACAACAATTAATGGAAAAAAATCAGTATTAATTAAGTGACAATTAATTCGTCTTTTAGAAGAGCTACCATTAGCAATGAGGTCTATGATCCTAGGTACTAGTCATGCATACGGCTAGTATAATCTATATATCTCTCAGTAGCTCATTTAAAAAAAAAAAAAAAAGGGCATGCATACGGCTAGTATAATCTATATATCTCTCAGTAGCTCATTTAAAAAAAAAAAAAAAAGTGTGGTAACAAGTCATAACGAGTGACCCCTCACGTACAGGATATAGTAAAAAGATAAATTTAATTATTAAGGATGATTTTTCTAATATCTCACCATTCTGATGTATGAAGCCGAGGACTCACCCATGAGAAAGCTGAAGAATAAAATGAGAGAGAGAGAGAGAGAGGGAAGAAGGGCGGATCAAATGAACAGAGAGCTAGAGAGTATATAGCTAATTGTGAAGATATATGAGGTGATCATAAGGAGCGGGGGGCTTTAATATAAATAGTAGGAGGAGGGAAGAAAAAAATATATAAAAAGAGATGAGGGGGGCCAGGGAGATCACGTGGGAGACGAGAGATCATTGGACGAGACGAGATAGGAGGGAGATTTTGAACGCTAGAATTGAGGGGGAACCGTCGCCTCCTCCTCCTCCGACTTTCTCACTTCCTCTTTTTAACTCTTCGATCAAGGTGGGGCCAGGCACCGCTTATCTTCACGTGACCCGTGGCCCATTCGATCCCCTATAACTCTAATCCTGAGTTTGATCTCGCGTTACGAGTCAAGTAGTGTATGTACGTACAGTCGACTTGATCGGAATTTACTAGCTCTCCTAAAGAATAACAACTAATAGTATTGATCAAGACATGGACACCGGTAACAGTGTTGCTCGTTCCCTAGCTAAGTCGGTTGATTGTTTGTCCTCTTGTTTTTGATATGTTTCTGTCCCTTTTGTTTTTCAGACCGAGTGTTGTTGAGGACTTGGCTGGCTAGGTTACCCTACTTGCCACTGTCAATTCAATTCGAGAGTTTAAATTTCCTAATTTATAATTGAAAAGTACTCGTAGATTACCTAGAAACACACATGTACGTAGTTTCCTACCACAACAATTACCGGCATCCCAGTTACCATCTCCATCATTCAAGTTTTGATGTTCCGATCCTGCTACGTGGATTTGGATCCTCTCCACTACAAAAAAGTAGTGGAGAGACCACTACTTTTAATCTCAAGCGTTGATTATTTAGTAGGCGGTTATGATACAATCTAAATCTAACACTTACTATACCCCCGTGTATTGCACTCATTCCTAATTTGCACTAAAAGAAAAAATCATAACCATCAACTAGATAATCAATGGCTATGATTATGTAGTGGTCCCTCCACTATTTTTTTTGTAGTGGAGAGGATCCGAATCCCTGCTACGTTAGACCCTCTTCAAGTCCATGGCAACTCCATATCTTGTTACCAAACAAACATAACCTAAAAATAAATCAGGATTTGGATCCTCTCCACTATAAAAAAAGTAGTTGAGAGACCACTACTTTTAATATCAATCGTTGATTATTTAGTAAGCGGTTATGATACAATCTAAATTTAACACTTATCATACCCCTGTGTATTGCACTCATTCTTAATTTGCACTAAAAGAAAAAATTACAACCATCAACTAGATAGTTAATGGTTGTGATTATATAGTGGTCAATCCAGATGATCCGAATCAAAAAAACTCACGTACGACAACCAGAAGCAGCTGTTGTGACTGATGCTTTGAGAAACCAAACCAACGAACGCCGAGAGAAAGACCAAACAAAACACAAACACCAAGGTTTTACGTGGTTCGGCAAATTGCCTACGTCCACGGGGCAAGAAGGGGGTGGGTTTTCACTAATAGAGAAGGAGAGTACAAATTGAGATTACAAATCGCTCAAACGAACCAACTAATCTCACCAACAAATCTCTCAATCTCTCAACCAATAACCCTAACAAATAGCTCAGAAAGATCTCTCTTTTTCTGTGCTCCAAAACCCCAAAATTCTCCTCACAAAACCCTCAAATCGTATTGGTATTTATACCAAAACAGAAACCCAAACAGACTGCAAATAGGAACCTGAACTTTCCAAAAAACCCGTCATAAGTCGACTTATCAGTCTGCATAAGTCGACTTGGCAGAGCGAAAAACAGCAACTGGAGAAGAGATCATAAGTCGACTTATCAGACCTGATAAGTCGACTTGGCAGAGCAAAAAACCAACAATCCAGAGCAGAACGTAAGTCGACTCATGCACCAACATAAGTCGACTTACCATAAGTCGACTTATGCCTGTGCATGAGTCGACTTATGACCAAAAATCTGCTTTTTCCAATTCTTCTCCACAATTCTCCACCTCGGCGAAGTTTTCCCAAAACTGAGCCGACACCAACCAAACAAATGCCTCACATGCTGAGACCCAAATGAGAGTGTGAACACTCACCCCAAATGTCGATGTCGCTCACCAAATCGGCTGCATCAAAATGACTGCCTACGTATCCTTTGCCCAAGGAATCAAGCCTTCACGTAGTTCACCCAAACGGCCTCCAAAGGCCCTCAATCAAATAGAAAAGTCTGCAACTCTTCTCCAATATCACCAAACGATCTGCAACTGATAGTATTCCCAATGACCCCAAATTGAGACAAATCAAACACCTCCACCTGAGGTAAACCAATGGCCATATCCAAACTATATCTACCAGCTGCAACTGAATCCAAAACCAATCCATCATCTGCATCCAAAACCAAATGATCTCCAACCTGTGTCACCTTAGCTGGAATCCCAAATGACGCAGTATGATCTGGAGTATGTGGAGTAATCTCCACCCAACGTGGAGTAGCATCACTCTCCACCTGCTGCGATATCCAAATGACCTGATCAACACTCTCCACCTGCCGAGAGTCAAAAGTGACATACCTGCTCAGAACAAAATCAGAAGCTCCCAAACGATAATCAACTGAGCCTCCGAACCCCAAACGCGCAATCGGATCCAATCTCACATCCACGATGTGACCAAATGCTGGGTATCCAAATATCCGACGCGACCCAAAATCTGAAGCAGCTCCACCAGATCTAATAACTCCTAAAGCAGCAGTCGGCGACCTATGCATAAGATGACCCAAATATGTCGAAGCCCGCACACCAATGCCAATGCTCGACATCAAACGCCGATCCTCCTCCAGAAAGGAACGACCCATCGAAACTGTCATCTCATCTCGTCGCCCCAAAGTCTCCACACCAATGAAGTGTCTCCTATTGCCGTGAGCTCGGCACCAACGCAAGAAAGGACCCCTACCAAAGCTGAAACAATGAGTTACCTTTCTGCCAATACACTTCTTCCAATTGTTGTTGACTTCTAGGACTTTACACCAACGGGAACTGGTCGCGACCCAATAATGCCTAGAACAATCACCAACTGTGGAAACCAAGATACGATTACCTCCCAATGATGCCTCCTTGGAAGGCCCCCAAATGCCTGACTGAACACCTCCAAAAAGACCCCTCGCTCGATGGATAGAAGTGCCAAACTCCACCACGGTCTCGCTCATCCTAATGTGCTCACAGGACTTCAATCTGCAGGTCATAGCACTCCTCAACAACCAATGCACGGTATTACCAATCATATACCCCAGCACCAAACAATGCCACAGTCTAGCCGAATCTGATGAAGTCGTCATTTCCCTATCAATCACCGTGCTTCCGTGCAAATAATACAAATTTCTTCTTCTGACGCCCTTCATCACAATCATGGACCCAAATGTAACCTTCAAGCGTGCATCCGCCAAGGTCACCCTATAGCCAGCTGCCTCCAAAGCTCCAAGTGAAATGATGTTCTTCTTCAACTGAGGAACGAACCTCACTCCAACCAACTCCCGAATCACCCCGTCACTCATCCTGATCCGAACAGTACCAATACCACCAATAGAGCATTTGTGATCATTCCCCATGAGCACGAAATCCCCTCTTTCCAACTCCTGAAAGCTGGAGAACCAATCCCTCCTAGGGCAAATGTGGTATGTAGCACCCGAATCCAATATCCACTCTGTAGAGTAGGCAACACAAACTGACGGCAGTGCAGATAACGAGTAGCCCGAAGAATCCGAATCTGAATCGTTGCCACTAGCCTTGACAACATTCGCCTCTGAAGCTTGAATAGCTTTTCCCTTATTCTTCCCGGCTCGATCAACTAACTTTGGGCAATCGGCTTTCCAATGTCCATCTTCTTTGCAAAAGGCACATTGATTCTTACGAACTCCAAGATGTGCCCCTCTAGACTGCGACCTCCCACTACGGTTTGGACCCTTTGCTCTTGCGACCAACGCCCCCGCTACCGGCTCAAACGAAGTCTCCTTATCCTTCTTTCGAAGCTGATAATTCACAAGTGCAGCGGTGACCTCACTATACGAAAGAGATGCCTTCCCATTAATAAGAGTAAGAACGAAGGTCTCATATTCCTCGTCAGGCAAGGAACTCAATAGCAACAACGCCTTGTCCTCATCTTCAATCTTAACATCCACATTCGCCAAATCCGCAAGAAGCTTCGTGTAGTGGTTCATGTGATCACCAATGGAGGTTCCTTTCTTCAACTGGAAGCGGTAAAGCCTCCTCTTCAAATGCAAGCGATTCTCCACACTCTTGGTCAAATACTTGCTCTCAAGGATCTCCCAAATCTTCTTTGCAGAAGTCTCATTGATCACATCATACTTTAGATCTTGAGTGAGACAAGACCTAATCACACCACACGCCGTTCGATTCATCTTTTTCCAAACCTTCTCATCAATGTTGTCCGGTTTCCCGTCCAACTCCAACGTATCTTCCAAATTTTGCGCGTTGAGCGCATCCATGACTTCGCATCGCCAAAGTCCAAAATTGTTTGTGCCATTGAACTTTTCCACATCAATCTTCATTGAGTGGATATTCAAGCTTTGGACGGTCTTCACGCCGGAAGTACTGCCCACAACTCCTTCTTTCTCGGCCATAATCCTCAAGGCACCACCAAACCAATGCGGAAACAAACGAGAAATAGATCCAAACTGAAAAAGACGAGATTTTTACAAAAAAAGATCCCACCTTTATCACCAAACGAAGCCCTAGATGAACTTCCAAAGCGATCTACTCCTCCAAATAGCCCAAGCGTTGCCCGTGCTCTGATACCACTTGTTGTGACTGATGCTTTGAGAAACCAAACCAACGAACGCCGAGAGAAAGACCAAACAAAACACAAACACCAAGGTTTTACGTGGTTCGGCAAATTGCCTACGTCCACGGGGCAAGAAGGGGGTGGGTTTTCACTAATAGAGAAGGAGAGTACAAATTGAGATTACAAATCGCTCAAACGAACCAACTAATCTCACCAACAAATCTCTCAATCTCTCAACCAATAACCCTAACAAATAGCTCAGAAAGATCTCTCTTTTTCTGTGCTCCAAAACCCCAAAATTCTCCTCACAAAACCCTCAAATCGTATTGGTATTTATACCAAAACAGAAACCCAAACAGACTGCAAATAGGAACCTGAACTTTCCAAAAAACCCGTCATAAGTCGACTTATCAGTCTGCATAAGTCGACTTGGCAGAGCGAAAAACAGCAACTGGAGAAGAGATCATAAGTCGACTTATCAGACCTGATAAGTCGACTTGGCAGAGCAAAAAACCAACAATCCAGAGCAGAACGTAAGTCGACTCATGCACCAACATAAGTCGACTTACCATAAGTCGACTTATGCCTGTGCATGAGTCGACTTATGACCAAAAATCTGCTTTTTCCAATTCTTCTCCACAGCAGCGCGCTATACGGTACCGACTTCGCATCAACCAAAATGCCTCATTTCATTACCAAGCACTCAAGCAGGTGATGCTAGCAGTCCTCATGTGCCAGGCTGCCAGCTAGACCCATTTCGTCGCCAAACGGATGGCACCAGCCATCCTGATCACGTGCCAGCGAACGGCCTAGCGCAATTCCGTGCGTTGCGTTTGCAGCTCTTTCTCATTTCACCTCATGAACAAATGACCAGCGTACGTACGTACAAACAGTGAGGAAAAGACGTGGCCCCCTTTGTTTCTCCACGTAACCCTTCACTTTTTTTTTTCCGGAGCTCAACTTAGTTATTATTGACAAGGAAAAATACCCCAGAGACCCAAAAAAATGGACCCCTACGGGACAGGTGAGGTCAGTGGCGGAGCTAGGATTTTAATCCTATAGTGTCCTATAGATGCATCGGTAATGGTGGAAAATACATCTCTCTCAACATAAGCCACCAAACTATCATTAAGCTGAAAAAATTCGAACCCGCGCGCATGCTGGGTTCCTTGAGACCCTTTTCCGCTAAACCATCTATACTTTTGTTATTTTTATATGTGCTCTCTGATAGATATTCAGTTTTTACTGGTGTCCTGAGAACCCAGAGGCACCCATTCAGCTCTGCCCCTGGGTGAGGTGTCAGTTCCTAGGAACGATTTACTGTTTATAAACAGTAAATCGCGCCCCCAGTAACTGACGTCTCACCTGTCCCACGGGGTCCCATCTTTTTAGGACCACTGTAGCAATACCCTATTGACAGTGAATTAAGTGGTATGAGTCGTTACCAAATTAAAAGCTTGGTGTACGAACTGCGTAAAGGTCGCGATCGAACCCTAGGGTTTGGACGTGAAGACATTGAGCAACCTGCCGAGCTCGCCACGTGACCTGGACCCCACACGCTTTC
This sequence comes from Asparagus officinalis, assembly GCF_001876935.1. Lineage (NCBI taxonomy): Eukaryota > Viridiplantae > Streptophyta > Magnoliopsida > Asparagales > Asparagaceae > Asparagus > Asparagus officinalis. Next base: position 2,949,195 of record NC_033795.1, on the reverse strand, counting down.
GTCACAAATGCGAAGGAATATTCATAATTATGATAGTGACTCGAGCCGTCATGTTTTTTCTTAACTAGACTACCGATTTGACCAGCGGCGGAGCTATTCAGTAACTAGTGCCGTCACCTGGATTTCCTATCTTATAGATTTTTTTTATTTGTATTTATTGTTTAAGACGCCACTAAGATTAAAAGAAAAATTTCCTAATAAACCAAAATATAGCACCAACATGGAGACAAGTAAGGTGTCCCCCTTAATGATGGCCAACTCATTATGCAATAGGGGGGAGACACCTCATTTGTCCCCCCTGTTGGTCCCATATTTTGAGTCCCCGTAGCTAAGCTCATATTAAAATACAATCATAATAACCGGTACAAAATTGTAGCTCTACCACTGATTCCGATCAGAAATCTCGTAATCAATACAAGTCAAATATCTGTCATAAGTAACAACATAGTTTTATTCCCAAAACTAAAGTTTAGGCCGAAGACTACATTGAATCATTATTTTAGTTTTTTTTTGAACTGAAAAACAGAGACAGAGCCATGCTCATATATTATAACAGCATTAGATATAAGAAGATTACAGAGTAGATACAAAAGGCTATACCCAAAATAAACAAAAAAAAACAAAAAAAAAAACCCAGAAGTTATCATGAGCTACGGGAACAGAGAGAGCATAGGGAGATAAGGAGCGGACCTAGTCGTCACCATTCAACCCCATAGCTCTCTGATGTAACCCAACAACCCTAACTTCCCAACAGTAAACCAGATATATATACAAACATAACTGGAGAATCAACAGATAACTAAATTAAGTATCATTGAGACAAGAGTGTTTCATGAGTTCCAAGGACAAAAGATGGGAGCAAGAGGATATTTCTAGTTAAACCATATATCATCATGTATATATTTCTAGTTATCTTTCAACCAAGTTATCCTTCTTACTGTATTTACTATAATCTTATTCATTCGCACACGTTTAATGATGTTACGAGAGCTCTATTAATCCTAACGGAGAATCCTCCCTCTATTATTAGATTGTCATGTTGTAAACTGTTCATTTTCATAGTTTCCCATCGCTTGATCGATCTCTATGCATATAATTAACAAGGATGTGGTATGAAGATGAAATCTTTCCAGCCAATTGCAAGGCTACACGTCCAGTGCTGGGTGTCGTTGTATTCTAAAGTGCATTCCGTTGTCTGCGAGCCGTGGAGAACAAAGTTGGAAACTTGAAAAATCAAACATCAAGACGATCGATGTCACTGTAGTCTGAAGGCAGCTATCAATTTTGCCCCTCTGCTAAGGAATCTGTCTTCATAGGCGGAGCTGAATGGGTGCCTCTGGGTTCCCAGGACACCAGTAAAAACTGAATATCTACCATATAGCATATATAAAAATAACAAAAATATAGATGGTTTAGCGGAAAAGGGTCTCAAGGAACCCAGCATGCGCGCAGGTTCGAATCTCGCAAGGAACCCAGCATGCGCGCGGGTTCGAATTTTTTTAGCTTAATGATAGTTTGGTGGCTTATGTTGAGAGAGATGTATTTTTAGCTTAATGATAGTTTAGTGGCTTAATTATAGGACACCATATGATTAAAATCCTGACTCCGCCACTGTCTGTCTTGTTTTTTTTTTATATTTAAGAAAAGTAGCTACAGGTCTACACACAGCACAAGGTGCATACACTCATCTACAACATATAGGCCGCCATAATTAGTTAATTCGTTAAATGTTTAGACTCACCACGGGGAGGTTCGGACGGTCGAGAGGTTTCAATACAACTCCTAAGTTCACGAGTTTAATTTCGGGCTAGATTAAAAAAAATTAATAATAATAATTGATTAAATGCTTTAACATCAATAAGAAATACAGAAAACTAACAATCTCAAACATTTTAATGGCTCTCAAATTGCGGTAAATAATTGCTTTCTTTACCAATGAAGCGCAAACGTATAGGACATGTTATTTAGTATTGATTACTTATAGATAGTGCCAAATAAGATATAACAAAATACGGGTACAAGGCAAATAAAATTGAAACAAAATATATACCAGCGTTCACAATTTTCCATGCGCGCGCAAGCGAGCAAATTTGCACGGGGACCGCTCGTGCGCGCACAAGAATTTCTCACGCCGGCACACTGTACAACCGTCCAAAAGAAGCAGAACCAAGCTACCGTTGTTGCGTGCAAGACCGCAACGCGAACCCATCCAAGTCCAAAAAATTTGCGTCCCTCTATGTCTGAATAACCCTCATGTGTGATAATTGCTGCTTACTTGGCAAAGCCCGATTGGCCGGTCAACATGCAGTAGGCCAATAATCGGATGCCCAAATGATAAGCAGAATCTAAAAAAAACATGAGACCAACAAGATAATTGGATATCCAGTACAAATGATGATAAGCAAAATCTCCACATGTAAGGCTATTATCTAACAAGTATAGAACTAGAAACTTAAGGGATCTTTGATTTTACTTCAACTATAATTTTAATGTAATTCCTAAAAAAAAAAAAATTCAACTTGAGAATATTGCAATTTGCGTTTGCGGTTGTATTTGCAGGCGTTCGTTTTTTGGGAAATAAATGTACAATGAACTTCTGTTGGGGGTTGGTTGCAGTTACAGCTATAACCTAAGAGCCTGTTTGGATTTGTAGGGGGTGAAGGGAAGTTAAGGGAAACTAGGTGAGAGAATGGAAGGGAAGGGAGTTCTCTTCCTCTTGGTTACACCCCAATTTGGGGGATAACAAATTTTATACTATTAGGGGGTGAACCAAGGGGAACTAGGGTGAATAACTTCACCTCCTAAATGTTCCCAAACAAGGTGAATGAAGGTGAATGGTTCCCCTAACTTCCCTTCACCCTTATTCCCCTCAATCCAAACAAGCCCTAAAGCTGTAACTGCAACTTAAGCACAAATTTGTGTATTAGAAGATATTTTGTAACCGCAGCCGCAATCGTGTTCTGGGTTTTATTAAGACATGAGTCCCTTAAAGCTTCAATAATTCCATATGAATTCCTCAAATATTTGAAATTGCTTACAAAGGGGGTTGGGCGAAAAAACATAACTGAAGGGCGTTTCGGTCATTGAGGGACGAAATTGCAAGAAACGTTAGGATCTGAGGGACTTGTGAGCAATTTCATAGATTTGAGGGGCTAGTACGAAATTATTGAAAGTTCGAGGAACAAATAACTGGCACTGGCTGACCCAGAATATCTCAGATGAATACATGCAATTGCGACGCTGCAACCAAACAACCCCTAAAGACAAGAGAAATGAGAATAGGACTAAAGGTAACTCCTTGCAGGCAACAATAGGCATCATATGCAGCACCTGGTTGGTTCACATTGCTTTCGTGTTTCAAAATTCAGAGGAGCTAAGGACAAAGGAAACGATTCTTTCCTAACACCGTTGGAAATGGATCCTCGTGTCTTCTGCAAGTGCCAGCTTACCCTACTGAGTGATCCAGCTTACTGGTTTTTATTACGTCTGCTATAAAAGCCAAACAGGGCCACTCTCAAACAAAGGGACTGGACCTGGGAGATATTTTCACCCTCTAGTTTCATTTGTTATTTTCAAAAACATCACCGAGGGACATTTTGGTCACTGAGAGACAAAATTGCAAGAAACCTTGGGATCTAAGGGACTCATGAGCAATTTCATATACACGAGGGGGTAGTACGAAATGATTGAAAGTTTGACGGACAAATAACTGCACCTGACCCAAAATATCTCAGATGCATACATTCAATTGTGACTGCTGCAACCAAACAACCCCTAAAGACAAGAGAAATGAGAATACCTCTCAATGTAACTCCTTGCAGGCAAAGATAGCTTCATATGCAGCACCTGGTTGGTTCACATTTCACCCGTGTTTCAAAATTCAGAGGAGCTAAGGACAAAGGAAACGACTCTGTCGCTCCTAACACTGGTGGAAATGGATTCTCGTGTCTTTCGCAAATCTACTGAATCCAGCATTGCCAGCTACTGAGTGATGCCGCTCACCGGTTTTTATCACCTCAGGTATAAAAGCCAAACAGGGCCACTCTCAAACAAAGGGACTGGACTCGGAGTTATTTTCACCGCCTAGCTTCGTTTGTTATTTTCAAAAATATCACTGAGGGACATTTTGGTCACTGAGAGACGAAATTGCAAGAAACCTTGGGATCTAAGGGACTCATGAGCAATTTCATATACACGAGGGGCTAGTACGAAATGATTGAAAGTTTGACGGACAAATAACTGCACCTGACCCAAAATATCTCAGATGCATACATTCAATTGTGACTGCTGCAACCAAACAACCCCTAAAGACAAGAGAAATGAGAATACCTCTCAATGTAACTCCTTGCAGGCAAAAATAGCTTCATATGCAGCACCTGGTTGGTTCACATTTCACCCGTGTTTCAAAATTCAGAAAAGCTAAGGACAAAGGAAACGACTCTGTCGCTCCTAACACTGGTGGAAATGGATTCTCGTGTCTTTCGCAAATCTACTGAATCCAGCATTGCCAGCTACTGAGTGATGCCGCTCACCGGTTTTTATCACCTCTGGTATAAAAGCCAAACAGGGCCACTCTCAAACAAAGGGACTGGACTCGGAGTTATTTTCACCGCCTAGCTTCGTTTGTTATCTTCAACTCTTTCTCTTTCTCTCATATCCCATATAATTTAGGCAGCTTCATCTGCAATCACAAACTCTGCAGTATCACCACAAGCCTGCACAAAGAAAGAGAGAAAATGACAGTGATGAACTATTAGGGAAAATTGGAAAGGTTGATTAAAGTAAACAAAACTAGGGTTAATTGTATACACACCCCCTGTGCTACGATGATACCTCCCTACACTTTTTATTAGCACTTACGAAGCCTGAAGCTCAGAAGACTTTAACTATTTTACCGCCACTTAACATGACGATTTAGTCTTTGTTTCCATGAGGGCAGAAGATAATTTATCATGTGATTCTCATGTGATATCTCAACCGAACTTTGGAAACAATGTCATCTTGATTTCATGGCGAGTAAGTGTTAATAAAATAGGGGACATATAGTGGGGGTATCAGATGACATGAACAGGAAAAAATAATAATACAGTACCAAGCACAAAAGATACTCCTCTTTACCCGAAGCACTTACTTCTTTGGTGCGAGTAAAGTCAATTATTGGCAGTGTTCAGTTTGCAAACTTAGAGTTGGTGCCAGTTATCTAGCATTCTAATAATTTATATGTGCAGTTATCGATACTGTATTTCGCACATGTTGATAAAAAAATGGTTAGCATGTGAAAGTTCCTAATAACCTGAAGCCAATTGTTATGGATAAACTTGACAAAGTAAAAGAAAGTGGCATTAGCGTGAATTCAGAGTTAGTGCTCTTCTGCTTTGTTGATCAGGGGCTGAACTGCATATGGGACAAAAGTAGTGCAACATACATAATTACACGAGATACTTAACAACATGAGGTTTTGTTTCTTATGGGCTTCACAAAATAATTATTGTATAATGAAATTAGATGAGCGACCATTTCATACCATAACTTTCTGAGATTTATTTACCAAGTTATTCCTCAAATATGAGATCAACCCCTAAAGCAACAAAACCTCTGAATGAAGATTGAAATGATTTTACCACAAATGTGTGCTTTAAAACAGACATGTTGCCAATGTTGCTCCCTTGATTGCGAGATAATAGCAGCCGTACATGAGGTACACTCTTCCAACTCTCTCCCAAGGCAGGCTTCAAACTTCCTCCCTCTCCACTGACCATATGATTTGTTACCTGCATCACAACGAACAAATATTATTCACACAACTTATAAGAAGCGCTTCATTGAATAAGTTACAAGATTACTGTTAGAATGGGGGTGTAGATCAAACCTCATTTTTCAATGAGGAGCGTCGGCGAGGAGCTACGATGAGCTCGCAGGCGATCTTCGGCAGCACAGGCGACCTCTGCGTTCAAACCCCGACCTCTGCGTTCGAACCCCGAGCTCTGTGTTCTTTTGGCGGATCCGACCTCTGCGTTTACCCCCGACTTTGGCGTCCGTGGGCCGCTGGCGACAGGCTGTCGCCAGCCCATCAACTCCGCCTATATAAACCCCCCATCGCCTAGGGTTTTGCTGCGATTTTTCCCCCTCCTCCGATTTTCTCTCTGGCGGCTGCCCTAAAATCGCTGCTGCGATTTTGTTTTAATCCCCAGCTTCAACAGTATTTGAAGGGGGATTTAAGAAGAGAGAGAAAGAGAATTAAAGAGGGTTTTATATTGTGGGGTTATTCATTTATTCTCAAGTGAGACTTGAAAAGGGTTCATACCCTTTAATTATTAACACTGTGGCTACAGTGTTTATTTGAGAAATCTCAGTTTTGGGATTTGCTCTTGATTTGTAATTTCTTGTTTGATTAATAAGAAATTATCTGTGTGGCTCTCGAGGGCGTAGGCAGTTGCCGAACCTCGTTAAAACTTGATGTACTTTTCTATACTGCGTTTCCGTTGTATTAGGGATTTCGGCGTTAAATTCCCAACTGGTATCAGAGAGTGAAACGATCTAGAAGAAGTCAGATTCAAGTGAGAGCCATGGCCGCAGATGAGGCAAAAATGAGACTTGAGAAATTTGATGGAACAGATTTCGGATTCTGGAAAATGCAGATAGAGGATTATCTGTATCAGAAAAATCTGTATCAACCACTATCGGGGAAGAAGCCGGATTCTATGAAGGAAGAAGAGTGGAACCTTCTAGATAGACAAGCCCTCGGAGTTATCAGATTGACGTTGACTCGCAATGTTGCGTTCAACATAGCGAAGGAGAAGACCACGGCAGGTCTTATGCCAGCTCTCTCAAATATGTATGAGAAGCCATCAGCCGCAAATAAAGTTCATTTAATGCGGTGGTTATTCAATCTGAAAATGGCGGAAGGCGCGTCAGTAGCACAACACCTCAATGAACTTAATACGGTTACAACCCAATTGAGTTCAGTTGAGATTGAGTTTGATGATGAAGTTCGGGCGTTGATACTTTTATCTTCCCTACCAGAGAGTTGGAACGCTACAGTCACAGCTGTGAGTAGCTCGTCGGGAAACAGTAAGTTGAAGTTCGACGACGTTCGTGATTTGGTTCTCAGTGAGGAGATCCGACGGCGAGAGACTGGTGAAGCTACAACCTCTTCAGTATTGCATACAGAGTCAAGAGGTAGAAATTCAACCAGAAACGGACGAGGAAAATCAAACTACAGAGGTAGATCAAAGGACAGGAGGTCCAAATCAAGGAATCCAAGCAACAACTCGAAGGCTATCGAATGTTGGAATTGTGAAAAGACCGGGCATTACAAGAATCAGTGCAAGAGCGCACAGAAGGAGAAGGAAGCGAAGACAGAGGTGAATGTCACCTCCACTTCAGGAGGAGATGACGCATTGATATGCTCTTTGGAGAGCAAGAAGGAATCTTGGGTGTTAGATTCAGGAGCGTCGTTCTATGCTACTTCTCAGAAAGAATTATTCGAGAAGTATACCCTTGAAAATCTTGGATACGTATATCTTGGTGATGATCAACCATGTGCTATTGTGGGCAAAGGCGTGGTAAAAATTAAGTTGAACGGGTCTGTATGGGAGCTGAAGGATGTCAGGCATATTCCCGACCTGAGAAAGAATTTAATATCCGTAGGCCAGTTGGCTGGCGAAGGATATACCACGACCTTCCATGGAGATGATTGGAAGATCTCAAAGGGCGCAATAACGATTGCCCGAGGCAGAAAGACTGGTACCCTATATATGACAGCAGGTGCACGTTGTTTGATTTCAGTTGCAGCAGGCAATGAAACTTCAAAGCAGTGGCACCAGAGACTCGGTCATATGAGTGAGAAGGGGATGAAGATCATGCACACAAAGGGAAAACTCCCAGGACTGCAGTCAGTGGAGATGGATGTGTGAAGAATGTATACTTGGAAAGCAGAAGAGAGTCAGCTTTCAGACAAGTGGCAGAACCCCCAGGAAAGAGAAACTAGAGCTCGTTCACTCAGATGTGTGGGGACCAACAACCACCGCGTCCATTGAGGCAAATCCTAAAAAATACATAGGATCCGTGTGTTCGACACGTGTATCCGACACGGACACGACACGACACGGCTTCATGTTATGCGTGTCCGTGCTTCATAGGCTAGAGCACGTTCACTCAGATGTGTGGGGACCAACAACCACCGCGTCCATTGGTGGAAAACACTACTTCGTGACTTTTATCGATGATCACTCTCGGAAAGTGTGGGTCTACTTTCTGAAGCATAAGTCAGAAGTATTTGAGGCTTTCAGGAGATGAAAAGCTATAGTCGAAAATAAGACAGGTCCGAGAATAAAGAAGCTCGGGACCGACAATGGCGGTGAGTATGAAGACACCGGATTCAAAAAGTTCTGCTATGAGCACGGGATCAGAATGGAGAGAACCGTGCCCGGCACGCCTCAGCAAAATGGTGTAGCTGAGCGGATGAACCGAACGTTGACGGAGAGAGCCAGAAGCATTCAGGTACAGTCAGACCTACCGAAGCAGTTCTGAGCAGAAGCGGTCAATACAACAGCTTACTTGATCAACCGAGGTCCATCGGTTCCATTGGAACACAGAATACCAGAGGAGGTATGGTGCGGAAAGGAGGTAAAACTCTCACATCTTAAAGTTTTCGGTTGTGTAGCTTACGTGTATATTAGTGATCAAGGCAGGAATAAGCTTGATCCCAAGTCAAAGAAATGCACTTTCATCGGCTATGGTGAAGATGAGTTCGGCTACCGCATTTGGGACAACGAAAACAAGAAGGTGATCAGGAGCAGAGATGTGATATTCAACGAGAAGGTGATGTACAAGGACATGCACAAGACAGATGACTCAGAGAGCGAGTCAATATTTGTAGATGCAGATGATGTCCCGAGTAACCTCTCGGAAGAACCCAATGCAGAGGGTCCTCAGCTAGAAGAGCCTGTTGGACAAGATGGTGCGCAAGAGCCCGACGCACCAGCTCCGATTTTGAGGAGATTTTCTCGTCCTCCTGTACCAAACAGGAGATATATGAACTATCTGTTGTTGACAGATGGTGGGGAGCCTGAAAGCTATGATGAAGCTTGTCAGTGTGGAGATGCGAGCAAGTGGGAGCTTGCCATGAAAGATGGGATGAAGTCCCTCATCTCAAACCAGACGTGGGAACTAGCTGAGTTGCCCACGGGAAAGAAAGCACTCCACAACAAATGGGTGTACCGGGTGAAAGAGGAGCAAGATGGTTCCAGAAGATATAAAGCCCGGCTAATTGTCAAGGGATTCCAGCAGAAGGAAGGAATTGACTACACCGATATTTTCGTTCCCTTGGTAAAGCTAAATACTATCAGGACCGTGATGAGTATTGTAGCAATTGAAAATCTTCATCTCGAGCAGTTAGACGTAAAGACGGCGTTTCTTCACGGAGATCTGAAAGAGGAGATATACATGCACCAGCCAGAAGGTTTCTCAGAAGAAAAGAAGAACCTGGTGTGCAGACTCAAGAAGAGCTTGTATGGCCTGAAACAAGCCCCAAGACAGTGGTACAAGAAGTTTGACGGCTTCATGCACAAGGAAGGTTTTCAGAAGTGCAATGTCGATCACTGTTGCTACTTCAAAAGATATCAGTCCAGCTATATCATCGTACTGCTGTATGTTGATGATATGTTGCTTACAGGAGCAGATATGGAGGATATCAGAAGTTTGAAGCAGCAGCTGTCAAAGGAGTTTGACATGAAGGACTTGGGTCCAGCGAAAAAGATCCTTGGAATGCAAATCACGAGAGATAAGAAGAGAGGTCTCTTGCAGTTATCTCAGACGGAGTACATCAACCGTGTTTTGCAGAGATTCAACATGGGCGACGCCAAGCCTGTGAGCACACCCTTGGCCAGCCATTTTCGTCTATCGAATGATCAGTCTCCTCAGTCAGAAAAAGAGAAAGAGAGTATGGCTCAGGTTCCTTACGCCTCAGCTATCGGAAGTTTGATGTACGTAATGGTTTGTACGAGACCAGATATTGACCATGCAGTGAGAGTGGTCAGCCGGTTTATGTCGAATCCAGGAAAAGCTCATTGGGAAGCGGTCAAGTGGATTCTGAGATATCTACGAGGCACCACACAGAAGTGTTTGCACTTTGGTAAGGGAGAGGTAGAAGTGCAAGGGTACGTAGATGCAGACTTCGACGGCGAAGTTGATCACCGAAAAGCACCACCGGCTATGTATTCACCGTCGGAACTACAGCTGTTAGTTGGATGTCACAGGTACAGAAGATTGTTACCCTATCCACTACAGAAGCTGAGTATGTTGTAGTGACTGAAGCCAGTAAAGAGATGATATGCCTTCAGGGTTTGTTAACAGAGCTGGGATTCAAACAGGAGAAGAATGTTTTGCACAGTGATAGCCAGAGTGCGATACACTTGACGAAGAATTCAGCATTTCACTCTAGAACGAAGCATATTGCGCTTCGGTATCACTTCATCAGATCCCTGTTGGAAGATGACGTGTTACAACTGGAAAAGATTCCAGGGAGTAAGAATCCAGCAGATATGTTAACAAAGACGGTGACTGTTCAGAAACTGGAGTTGTGCGCAACTTCAGTTGGCCTTCATGCATAAGATGATGAGGGCGGAGCCACACAGAAAAGGAGCTTGATGAGATAGCATGTTGACGGCGGTTTGATCTCCAAGTGGGAGATTGTTAGAATGGGGGTGTAGATCAAACCTCATTTTTCCAATGAGGAGCGCCGGCGAGGAGCTCCGACGAGCTCGATGTCGACGCAGGCGAAGCCACAGGCGAGGTCCAGGCGATCTTCGGCAGCACAGGCGACCTCTGCGTTCAAACCCCGACCTCTGCGTTCGAACCCCGAGCTCTGTGTTCTTTTGGCGGATCCGACCTCTGCGTTTACCCCCGACTTTGGCGTCCGTGGGCCGCTAGCGACAGGCTGTCGCCAGCCCATCAACTCCGCCTATATAAACCCCCCATCGCCTAGGGTTTTGCTGCGATTTTTCCCCCTCCTCCGATTTTCTCTCTGGCGGCTGCCCTAAAATCGCTGCTGCGATTTTGTTTTAATCCCCAGCTTCAACAGTGTTTGAAGGGGGATTTAAGAAGAGAGAGAAAGAGAATTAAAGAGGGTTTTATATTGTGGGGTTATTCATTTATTCTCAAATGAGACTTGAAAAGGGTTCATACCCTTTAATTATTAACACTGTAGCTACAGTGTTTATTTGAGAAATCTCAGTTTTGGGATTTGCTCTTGATTTGTAATTTCTTGTTTGATTAATAAGAAATTATCTATGTGGCTCCCGAGGACGTAGGCAGTTGCCGAACCTCGTTAAAACTTGGTGTACTTTTTCTATACTGCGTTTTCGTTACATTAGGGATTTCGGCGTTAAATTCCCAACAATTACATCCGTTCAAAGGTGAAAGGTGGAAGCAATACTTGCTAACATCATATATAGTGCCCATTACATAATGTGAGATCCTCTTTCAAAAGTTCCTGATGATAGAAGTAGATTGGTGCTTGTTAGTGAGGTTTGGAACATAATCATGCCAGATGAGCTGAAATGCCCAACTGAGGCCATTTCCAGATTTTAATGGACTAGGCATATACAATAGATATGACGGCAAGCTTCAGTTCATTGCTAGTTGCCATTAGCATTTAGGATGTATTTGGGATAGAGTGCTTTGAGCCTCATGTTGTTCCAATTACATCCAATCTTCAAAATATATGTTTGTTTGCGCTTCATAACAACACCAAACAGTTGTTGCAACGTGGTATAGGTTAAGGATAGGGGATTTGCAGCTGCATTCAAATTGGAAAGTGTTCAATAGCAGGAGTTGGAACTAAATGATGTTGTAAATGCATTTTTTGTTCCTATTCTTCCTAACCAAATATACCTTACATCTGTAACATGCTAGAAACCAAAAGATACTCTATCAGCAGAGAATACAAAATAGACAGATACATCCAGTGTAGGAAATGCCACTTCGTAAGGGAAGACATTGATGTTACCAGGTACTTCTACCATGAAGCCGTACCCGTACCGGACACGTACCCGACATGTACCCCTATCCAAACTTCATGGACACTCCCTTGGATATATGCATATATTTTTTAAGATATGTATCAATTATATGATATATGTTTTAATTTAAAACACTTGTCATACACTTCTTGGACGCATATCCTACATTTCTTAAAGCTCGTTCGACATGGGTCGTGATCGTTTCAGCCCATATCAACGTTCAAAACTATAATTTTAAAGGGTCTTTCGGGTGGCTATTAAAAAATGAGCGGTTTCAAATTTATAATAACCAACATAATGAAAGAAACTTAAAAACATGATATGAATTGTAATTCTAATAACACATGAATTTAAAAACAATAATAATCTCATGTAAATTATTAAAATCAATATGTGTGCATAGCTGTCCCCCTGTACCCCGCATTTTACAAATTTATCGTGTCTTGTATCCATACCCGCACCCACACCCGTAATGGCACCCGCACCCATTTCCATACAACTTAGGCAGACATTGAAGGATATGGGTGTTACAGATCCAGCCTCCTTGGACACCAATTTTTAGTTTGAGCAGTTGTCTGGTATACTATAGCTATTTCACCAAAGAAACAGGACAATTCTTATGTTTTCACCTAGGGGAAATTACCTTGCAAGAAGACAACAAGAGAGCTGTGAACAAACACGAAAGTTTCCTCGAACATTCATTTGAAGGTGCAGGTACCATATCTATTATAGTCTAGTCATATCTGCGTACCACAAATAGCTTGAATAACCCGTATACACTTTAACCTGGGAAGCTCCCACACATTTAAGCTCCCGATTGTGGTTCAATTTAATTTTGGAAGAATGTGGGTGGGTCAAAAAGAAAAACAGGAAACCTCCAAATATAATAATTTGGCCACTACCACTTTCATAATCGATGTAAATGCACTTACTAGTACAGCAAGATTGTATTCATCTGCTAGTTTCTTCAATAAAAATCCAGCTGATATCATCAACAATCGCCCTGCATGTCCAATCATTTTAATAGCTCAGTACACTTCATATTCACAATTGTTCTAATGACCATACACGCTTCTAATTTAATACTATTATACAAAGTAAACCCCTCAATTATAATTTATTAATTACTCAAGTCACTTAGTTTACCAAAACAACGGCAAGAAAATCAACTTGGACAAGTTAACAAGAAGATAAGGTTGTGTTGCATAGCTGACCCATTTTGATTCGAAAAGGCTTGCATGATGATTGTCGCAACAGGGGGTTTCACAGATACAGAAGATGTCTATACAAAAGAGGATAATAACAAAACTGAATAAACACAATAAAGACAAAGAGAACAGCACACAAGGATTTAACGTGGTTTGATCAGTATGACCTACGTTCACGAGCGAGAACAACAGAGAACTTCACTAATCACAAAAGAGAAGATTACAAAAGTAGATCACTCTAATATCTCACCAAACTCACACAAAGAAAAGAACACTCAAAGAAAACTCTCTTTTTGCTTTTTCTATTCAACTCTCTTTCTTTTTCTCTCTGTTCTGAATCTCTATTCGATACTCTAACCCTTCACCACTCTTCTCTATTTATAGCCTTCAAAAGAGTTGGTGAAATAGTATTTTGGATTTGTGGAACAGTATTCTGGGTTGGTGGAACAGTAGTGTTTGGTGGGTTAAAATTCAAAGTCACGTTTTATAAATCTCCACATTGACTTTGAATATGAAGATCTTCTCTTTACTCTTGCTGTCTCGCCAGAAGCCTCTTACGGGCTTAACATCTACTTTGTTGAACTCCAAGCAATTCAAAACAATGCTCGAATTTACGCGAATGTACAAACTTCGTCATTATATCTGCTGGATTATCTGCAGTATCAATTTCCTCAATCTTAATGACTTTAATTTCTCCGATAAAATGATACCTGACATCTATATGTTTGATTTTTTTATGATACATCTGATGCTTCATCAAATGTATAGCACTTTGGCTGTCACAAAATATCAAAGTAACACCTTAATGTAAGCCGAGATCTTCAACCAACCTCTCAACCAAATGGCTTCTTTTACTGTCATATACTCTGTCTCTGTAGTAGACAAAGCAATTGTCGACTGTAGAGTTGCCTTCCAACTAATGACATTACCTGAAAGATTGAATACATAACCTGTCAGTGATCGTCTTTTATCCACATCGCTCGCATAATCTGAATCAGAATAGCCAAGTATACAGCAATCTGAATTTGTGTTCCTGCCAAAATACAATCAATATTAATAAATTCTCTCAAATATGTAAGTATCAATTTCACAGCCTGCCAATGAACCTTTCCAGGTTTATCCATATACCGACTCACAACACTGACTGTACGCGAAATATCTAGACGGGTGCAAATCATAACATACATAATGCTTCCAACTGCACTAGCATAATGAACACAAGACATGTACTGCTCCTATGTCTGAGGTGACAAATCTGCTAAAAGACGAAAATGAGCAGCAATCAGAGTTTTCACAGGCTTCGCATTAAGCATGTCAAATCTCTCCAACACCTTCTTGATGTATTTCTCCTGAAATAGGAATAAACTTCCTTCTCGTCTGTTCCTGTGGATCTCCATCCTCAAAATCTTTTTTGCTGCTCCTAAGTCCTTCATCTCATATTTGAGTTGAGATTTCAACTTGTTGATTTCTAACATATCTTTAGCTGCAATAAATATGTCATCAACATACAAAAGTAAATACACAAAAGAACCATCATTGAGTTTTTTATGATAAACACAAGGATCATATTTACTCCTAGAGTAACCATGCTCAAATATGAAAGTATCAAATCTCAAATACCACTGTCTCGAAGACTGTTTTAACCTATAAAGAGGTTTCTTTAACATGTACACATGATCTTCTTTACATTCAATAATGAACCCCTCTGGCTGATGCATAAAGATTTGCTCCTCAAGCTCGCTATGTAGAAAAACCGTATTTACATCAAGTTGCTCAAGCTCCAAATTAAAATGAGCAACCATGACAAGCAACACGCGGATTGAGGTGTGTTTTTCAACTGGAAGAAATACTTCATTAAAGTCTAAACATTCTGTTTGACTGTAACCTTTAGCTACCAAGCGTGCTTTGCACCTTACAGAATCTAATATCCGGAGCTCCTTTCTTCTTGAAGACCCATTTACAGCCAACAATTTTTTGTCCTTTTGGTGACTTCACTAACTCCCATGTCTTGTTCTTGTAAAAAGACTCCATCTCTTCAGTCATCGCAACAGTCCAATTTGTAACCTCATTGCCACTAATAGCCTCCTTATAGGTGGAAGGCTCTGGAATTTTGGTCGATTCTACTATATTCAAAGCATAAGCAAGCATGTCTGCATAACGTTGAGGAGGTCGTATCTGCCTTTTTGTTCTGCCGGTGGCAATATTGTATTGTTGCTCTTATGGTGCATCAGCATCTGAAGTTGAACCTTTCACGGTATCAACTGATTCAACATGAGTGCCCTCAAGCACTTTCTTTGAAGCTGAGCTCGCTAGTTCCACCTGCTTGCTAGACTCTTTTTCAGTACATGTAGTATTAATAACAAACTCTTTTCTCGGGTAAAGCGTGAATTTTTTATCAAAAGTAGCATCCCTGCTAATAATAAACTTAGGTGATATGGGATCAGAATGCCACAATCTATATCCATTCACCCCAGTAACGTATCCTAGAAAGATAACTTTCTTCGCTCTGGGTTCAAACTTACCATCATTAACATGAAAATAAGCAGAGCAACCAAATGCTCTTAAATAAGAGTAATTAGCAGAGGCACCAGACCATACCTCTTCTGGAGTCTTAACATTAATTATTTATTAAATAGAAAGTTGTATTGACTGCCTCGGCCTAAAAGTCTTTTGACAAACCAGCATTAGAGAAAATGCATCGAGCTCTCTCTAAAAGTGTTCTGTTCATCTTTTTTACAACTCTATTTTGCTGTGGTGTATGCCAAACTGTACGATGACGTACAATACCTTCATTCTTGCAGAATTAGTCAAACTTTGCGGAACAAAACTCCATCTCATTGTCGGTTCTGAGGCGCTTCACTTTCTTTCCTGTTTACTTCTCAATCATAACCTTTCATTGATTGAAGTTTGCAAATACATCACTCTTATGTTTCAAAGGATATACCCAAACTTTTCTGGAAAAATCATCGATCAATGTTAGCAGAAAACGAGCTTCACCTTTCGATGGAACCTGAGAGGAACCCTAAACATCTGAATGGATATAATCTAAAGTATCGGTACTAAAGATGACTCTATGGTGTTTGTCGAAAATACAATGTTCACAAAAGTCTAGCTTACTAGTTTTTTAACCACAAAATAGACCTTATTTGCTCAATACATCTAGTCCTCTCTCACTCTCACTCATATGCCTAACCGCATATACCACAAACGTGTATTGTCAGAATCTGAATTCTCCGAGGATGATACTGCTACAACACCTATCACTGTACTGTCTTCAATGATATAGAGGGTATTTACCTTCTTTTTTTCATAACGATAAGAGAGTCTTTACTAACTCTCAAAACTCCACCTTCAGCCGAAAACTTAAAACCATTAGAGTCAAGGGTGCCTAAAAAAATAAGGTTCTTCTTTAACTTTGGTATATGTCGGACATTGCTTAGTGTTCTAACAATACCATTATGGGTTCTAATCTTAATTGACCTAATACCAACAGTCTTGCAAGACATGTTATTTCCCAACAAGACATTCCCACCGTCAATATATTGATATGTGATAAATCAATCCCTATGTGGACACATATGATAACCCGAATCAAGAACTCACTCATCTTATGAATGAGTATTAACACTAACTGAAAGAACTTCATGTGAACTAGAAGACTCTTCAGTTACAGTAACAACTGAAGGTTTCACCTCCACAAACTTTGACTGTGAATTATCCTTTGCTTTGAGCGCTTGACAATTAGGTTTTATATGTCCATACTTATAACAGTAATAATAACATTCAATATTTTTTCTCGGCATGGACTTTGATCTAGACATATTCCTAGATTTGCCTCTACCACCAACACCCTTTTTAGGACGACCACTAGCGAACAAACCTTCAGCTTGATCCTCTCCTCCTACGACAAACACTTTCTGCTTAACTCTTTTGAATGTAAGGCTAATTTGACATCCTCTAAAGAAAGTGTATCTCTACCGTATAACATGCTATTAACAAAATTCTTATAGGAAGAAGATAATGAACATAACAAAATAAGGGTTTGATCTTCTTCATCAATTTTAACATCAATATTCTTTAAATTCATAAGAATAGTATTAAGTTCATCTAAATGGTATTTAATCTGCATATCTTCCTTCATGCGAAGGATGACGAGGCGTTACTTCAAATAGAGCTTGTTTGTTAGAGATTTCGTCATGTATAAGCTCTCCAACTTGAGCCACAAACCGACAGCGATATCTTCATTGGCAACCTCCCGCAGGACTTCATCGACCAAACAGAGCTGTATGGCACTATGCGCCTTCATCTCCAGCTCTTCTTTCTCATCATCAGGCATGAATTCTAACAACCTGTCCTTTTCAGACAAGACTTTGAACAGTTCTTGATATACTAGAAGAGCCATCATCTTTACTCTTCACAAACTGAAATTGTTTCTCCCATCGAATTTCTCCACTTTGTGTTTTGCAGAAGACATCTTGAAGCCCACTAGGACAGTAACTATAATTGTAAACAGTAACCGTAATTGTGAATAGTAACCATATTTGTGAACAATATTGTACTCGTAAATAGTGTCCAGTGCCCTAAGCCAGTTTTTGATACCACTTTGTTGCAACGGGGGGCTTCACAGACACAAAAGATGTCTATACAAAAGTGGATAACAACACTAAATAAATACAGTGAAGAAAAATAGAACAACACATAAGGATTTAACATGGTTCTGTCAGTATGAACTACATCCACGGGCGAAAATAACAGAGAACTTCACTAATTACGAAAGAAAAGATTACAAAGGAAGATCACTCTAATATCTCACCAAACTCGCACAAAGAAGAGAACACTCAAAGAAAACTCTTTTTTTACTTTTTCTTTTCAACTCTCTCTTTCTTTTTCTCTTTGTTCTGGATCTCTGTTCGATGCTAACCCTTCACCACTCTCCTCTATTTTATAGCATTCAAAAGGTTTGGTGAAATAGTGTTTTGGGTTGGTGGAACAGTGTTCTGGGTTAGTAGAATAGTAGTGTTTGGTGGGTCAAAATTCAAAGTCACATTTTACAATTATGTTATTAGCTTTTAACATAACAAAATCAATTGATAAAGTATTTATCGCTTCAGAGGCTATACATGCAAAATTATCAAATCATATATTGTCATCCAAACACAAAAAGGATCTATATATAGAATGACACAAATTTTATACCCTGAGAATCTTTGCCTCCAAGGACGGGGGCTATCAGAGATGAGATTGAATCGATAATCAATACGCTTGTCTTGGCACTTTCACTTTTCACCTAAAACATTCATCAGAAGCACAAAGATTTAGAAAACAGATATGATTCTTCTTGTAAATTATAACATTATACATCTTGTCCAGTCTAAAGACCTGAACCTTTAATGAGAATTCAAGTTGGTGCAGTACATCCAGCAGCACAAATATGTCATAAACTGACTGACATGTTATACCGGTCATTATCCTTTGAACCCTTCTTTCATTGACCTAAAGATAGCAAACTATTTCTAAAGTGAGTACCACAAAATGAGAAATGAAATGTAGACAACCCATATAGCTAAGGTGATTAATCTTGATGGATCATGGAATCAAATAAATAAGTCTGCTAAGTGATTTTCAAATTTGACCTCTTTAGCTAAGGGGCCTGATAACTGATTTATGATGCAAGCAACGCGGTGAGCAGAAAAGGAATTGGATGTATCCAAGAACACAACACCCAAATGACTGTCTGCAACATGTGAAGCAACATGTAAACAAACCTGTGTGAAGATTGAACTATATGAGATAAAGCTCAACAATGATCAATATGAAATTAAAGTGAATATAGCAAAAGCTAGAGAGGCACCTTCTTCCATGCCTCTCTCTTTAACAAATGGATTTGTCCAAAGGTCTTTCTGGTGCCAATGGCATGTATGATTCAGAAAGCAAATGCATATTCAATTATCTGCATCATTTCAAATGCCTACAAACTAGGAAAGGATGTTTTGAATTTTCTTACTCATGCATCAAATGTAAGAAACGACAATTTCCCAAACTAGATAATCCATGATGTTTGAGGTTCATATATAAAAAGAATTTATTTGAATATCGGTTTCAAAATGGGTTCTTGATCTATACAATGCAAACCATGTCACAAGCGATTCTGTTCATCGCTGTTTCAGCCATTATTTCGTTAATGTCGGTCATATCTAGTTGACTGGATCTTAAATTACTATGCTCCAACACGTATCTCATATTGTTAGAATCGGCATAGAATCAGTTACGTCGTAGCATGCATAGAATGTGTATACTTAAACGTCAGCTTGCTTCATGTATACTTAAACGTAAGCTTGCTTCATTTCATCATTAGCCTGCAACCCATTCTTAAACTTTTAGGTATCGGGGTTACCCTACATGATATCAGACCATTAAGCTTCAAGAGACCATTTGTCCAAACATTGATTTGCTCCTTCTTATTCTACCTTGCAAGCTAGTCAAATGCATAGAGGACTATCCATGTGTCAAAAAGCTCGTGTGAGGGGAGCGCTATATAAATTTCCTTTGGTAAATGTAAAAGTATAGAGCTTTTTCCTGTGAGCACTACTATCTGAGACCATAGCTGGCAAGAACTGAGCCTTGAGCCTTGACACAACCGAATATCAAAAACATTGATTCAAACACATAACATACATGGATGCTTGAGACTTCGAGTTGGCCATAAAAAAATTAGTGCACAAGGAGCTCAGGATGAAGAGCTTCTCACCTGTGTTTTCCCCGAAGATGATGGCCCAACTATTTCTGTCAATTGACCCTCTCGCAGTCCTCCTCCAAGAAGCATATCAATCCTGACCATTAAGGTAAGGCAGACAAGTTGTCACCTAAACTTTACAAAGAAATGTAAACTGAAAATCAGGTTAGTTAAAGACAAATGCTTTATTTCAGAATACCCTTCATATCCGGTGGAAAGAAAATGCTTATTCTGCAAAGTATCCTCAAGCAACTGCACTCCATTCAACCATGGTTGGTGCTGACCATCTATTATAGAGAGAATTTGAGAGATCCCCTATTTTCACGCTTACAGATTTAGATCAACATGTTCCATATGCAAAGTATGAACCCCTTGGGGCCCTTAAATATTTTGAAGACTTAATAAGGTCCAGCAAATATCGATTATGTTGACTGATAACAACACAAAACTAAAAATATTGCAGCTACTACAATGGGATTAAGCAGAAAAAGGTGTACATAATAATTAGAGAAAAAAGTGTATGAACCTTTTTATTCATAGTCACATTGGGTTGGGTTTACTATAAAGTTGAGAGACCTCAAAATAACTAAGAGCATCACCAATGAGATATAACATGGAATCAATTAGTTCAAAATCTTCTCAGCTCTCATTAATGATCTAAGATATAAAGAATAGAAGAAAAAGAAACTGTCCAGTATCTGCTGACTTTGGATTACTGATAGGAGCTATTACTACCAGGGGCAAACTAAATTCAACAGTGCATGTTGTGAGTTAAAAATATTTTTTTCTATGAATTTGTTACCTCCTTCAACTCTTTCGGCCCTGCCTCAGCTTCGGCTAGTGAAACTAACTTGCTGAAGTCGTGGACAAGAAAATCCTCCACTGCATAAAGTAGATAAATAAATTCATGTTAAAACAAGATCTTATTTTCTGTCTGAAAAATTACAGTAAACGCACTGAACTATACTACATATCTGAAAGGAAGCAAGAGATATACGAAAAATTAATAAGGAATACGATATAGCTAACACATCTTATCTCTATTATTGCCATAGCAGACTCTTCTATGCATTTAAGTATAAGCATTTCCAATTAGTTCCCTATCATTTTCAGTTTCCCTTTCAATAAGAAAACAATGTCTCCTTACATATTAGTAAAGTTAGAATTCCAGGCATTAAATTAATGAGTGGAGACTAGATGGAGAGGCAAAAAACAAGCCATCCCATGTTGATAGCTAATCATATTATCATACTACACCAATATAACCAAGTAAACACTTTTGTCTCCAAGGCAGGAAAAAATTTAAAATGAAATAAAATAAAATAAAATAAAAATCAAGACATATTCCATGTAACAGTGAATAAAATGATTTAAAAGTAAAAGGGTAGTCATGATAAATGTATTATCTAAATATTGTATCTAGTTTACAGTAATAATAGCAAGTCCAAAATTAACGGAGAACTCTTATTAAGTATCCAAGTCTTTGGATTTTCTTCACTTCCATTACTACAATAATGCTCTAATTTAGGATCTTGAAAATGGGATGACAATGACAAAAGGATACCTCACCTGATTGTACCAACCACTAACCTTTGAAAAAGGTCAATGCTCTCAGTTAGAGTCCCGGACAATCATAGATGGTGATGACTGCAATCATAGATAGGGAAGGAGAGGCTCTACAATGTATGTCGATTGGTGATTCAATATAGTTTTGTCTTTGGGCCTGAAGACCTTTGAGTCTAGGTTTAGTTAAATCGCAATTTGTAGATGCGCAGCTAGCAGTTTTTGAATGATATATACGATGACATTAATTGTTATGAGTGATCCCAAAGATGATACGTTATCAACAATAACAACCTCACTTCTTCCTGAGAGGTTTCAAACAAATATTCTACCTACTCTAAAATTGAAGTAAGCAAATAAGCTTCTTGACCCCCTAGACTAACAAAAAGTGTAAAATCAGAATGGTACTTTTTCAAATATCCCAATTTTTCAGATTGCATCAGATAAGGATGTGTGAAATGCAACATTCTTGTGTTACACAAGTTTGAAGTAGATGACAAGATGGGCAACATGTATACACAAGTTAAAAAGGAACTACCACTAGGAGTTAGGGTCCACAACCCCCCACTCCAACACAAAAAAAAACTTAGGTTTGTTTCGCACATAGCTCCCTAAACTTTTTTATCTCACAAAACCCCCTGAACAATGGGGTTTCTCACAAAATTACCACGAACTTCAAACTTTTCTTGCCTAACCCCCCGGAATGTAATTAACGAATAACTAATATGTTCCTGAGCAATGTTACAGAAAGCGCTAGGTGGCCTAGCCGTTGAACCAGACGTCTAGCGCCTAGGTGGCTCCTAGACGGGGCCTAAGCGGTTTTCCTATTTTTATTTTTTAATTACAATAACTGATAGTAAATACCAATGTTATAGAAAGATTAGGCGCCGGACTGGTGCCTAGGAGGATTACTTTTTTCGTTTAAGTGGTGGTGGAGGCTTTGCTGAAGGTCAGAGGAGGTGTTTATAGTTGGAGGCTGGAGGAGTTTAGAGGAGGTTGGAGGACATGGAGACTGTAACCGAGGAAATTACGATTAAAACCTAAAGGATGCAGTCCATGTAAGCAAATACAGTCCATGTAAGCAAATCACTCCCTTAGGCGCTCCCAAAACCTAGGTGCACATCCTAGGTACTGCCTATGCACTATGCGGGCGACCAATGTACCACCTAGGTTTAGGCGTACGCCTGGGCAGACTAGGCGGATGCTTTTTTAAAACATTGCTCCTGAGAGAAAAAAGTCCTTTTAGTCATTTTCCTTTTATAGGCTACATACGTCTCCCTCCAATTTGAGTTTCTTTTCTCTAAAGGACATTTCGTTTGTTTGCCAATCCTGCGTAGGGGATCCGGGAAGAAAACTGTAAAATTTATAGTTCAGGGGGGTTTGTGAGACACCCCAAAGTTTATGGTGGTTTTGTAAGGCAGAAAAAGTTTGAGATTATGTGAACCAAACTGTACGAAGTAACTTGCTACAATTCTTTGCATGAGTTAGAAGAGTAAACCAAACAGTACGACAAATCTCACATTACTTCTGTTACCGCAAGTAACAATCATGTGGGGTCCTTTGTCATGAACTGTAATCATGGCACATGTGGCCCTCTACTTTTGAAGATGTAAAAGTCTTATGGTACCAAAGTAGTATAACTAGCATTAACCAGATTAGAATATGATAGATGCACAAAGTGGAGACACTGGCACATACTCTAATTCTCAGTACGCGAGATGAAAATGATAGTTAGACGGACCCCGGTCTGAAAATTAAACAGCATATCAAGGTTCTCTCCCTAAAGTAGTTCGGTCGATTGAACACCGATTTCTTTTAGAAAATACCTAAAGCAAACCTTCAAAAACCACAGCCCTTTCTGTTTTCAGTGATAAACATGTAAGAAATCAGATAAATTCTGATTTCATATGCTAATCATAATAAGGCATCATTGCAACTCGTACTCGACCTAAATTTCTTCAGTCAAAATCTAATCGAACACTTCACCTAAACCTCTATTCATTTGCTTGATAATCGAGAAAATTTTCAACAAAAATAATTTTGAAGTCTAATTTAGAGAGCGAGTAGCACAAATTGGGTCACCTGAAAGGGGAGGAGAGAGGATCGAGATCGAACCTGAGAAAATGCCGTGAGAGGCGCAGAATCGCCGGAATCTAGCGTCGAGTATTGGGAACTCGATCTCGAGACTTCGAAGTGGCGGCATCTCGAACTGGGGTTCAGCGACTTCAATTTCAGATTTCTAGGGCTTTTTTTTACAATATTTGAAGGGACAATTTTTCAAAACCAGCCTTTTTATAAAAATATTTTTCAAAAAAAACCTGTTCTAATTTTAATTATCAAAACCGATCCAGTTTCTGTCTCAGGGCTAAAACTAAGTCGATTTTAGCGAAAAAAGTTTTTGGAGTTGAACTCCTGTGAAGTTTTTTACATAACAAAACTTCACGGGATTTAAAAATTTGGGAACTTTTTATATGTAAAAAACTTTACGGAAGATCAACTTTGTAAAGTTTGGGAACTTTTTTTATCAAAACCGACCAAGTTTCAGCTCAAAGTCTGAAACTAGGTCGATTTTGATAATTAAAGTTGAAACAGATCGTCTTTTAAAAATAAGTTTCAAAAAAGATTTGTTTTGAAAATTTGTCCTATTTCGAGAGAAAGAGACGGGAAAAAGAGGGCAGGACTTTTGCCGCTCAAGGGCTGGTTCGGTTAATTACGCATTCGGTACTGGAGTGTTGAATGTGGTCAGAGTGTGGTCACATTTAGTTTGGACAAATTTTCAAAACCAACCTATTTACAAATTTAATAGCAGAAAACAACCTATTTCAGATTTAATTGCAAAAACCGACCTGGTTTCAGCACTGGAGCTGAAACCAGGTCGGTTTTTGAAAATTTTTATCCGAAACTTCACGGGAGTTGAACTCCCGTGAAGTTTCGTAGTTCAAATTTTTTTTTTTTGTACTGGGAAACTTCACGGGAGTTCAACTCCCGTGAAGTTTCGAAAGTTTTTTCACAAAAACCGACCTGGTTTCAGCGCCAAGGCTGAAACCAGGTCGGTTTTTGCAATTAAATCTGAAGTGGGTTGTTTTCTGTGATTAAATTTGTAAATAGGTTGGTTTTGAAAATTTGTCCCATTTAGTTTTGGTGTGAGCTATTTCGTTACATTTTTACTCCATCAATGTTCTACACTCTTCCCTTCTACGTTCTTTTTCCAATTCTTTTTTCCTTTTGAAATTCATTTTACTACATTTTTTTGTTAGGGAGTACCACTCTCGTCCCCCGATAAGTTAATTTTGTTCTTAAGTTATATGTTTTTTCAATATATTAGAATTGGAGAAAATTTTAAAATAGACCGTGTTTAAAAAATCGACTGCTTTTTTATCATGTCAATGAAGTTAATTAAAATTTGATGATTTGTAAAATTTTATTTTTTTAAAACACAAAGGAGCTAGTAGTCCTATTTAATTAGATGCAAATAGTTGTTTTAATTAAAAGTTAGTTTAAGGATATCTCATAAAAAATTCAAAGGACTCGCCACCCATTTCCCTTGTGGGTAGGGGTGGAAATGAACCAAATAATTAACAAATAGTTCGATAATTGTTCGAGTAAGTATTCGGTCGTATTCGATTCGTTAGTTCATTTACCGCTAAACTAATATTTTTTAGTATTCGAGTTTACTAACGAATTGAATTTAACTAGATGTATATTCGATTCGTTTGTCTATCAAATATTTGTTTAAAATTTGATCACTTGTTATTTGTATTATTGCACATATAATGTCATATTTTTAACCCACTTACCATTTCTACTTAAGTTTTATGTACTAATTTTAAGACTTAAATAATCTTAAATCTGTTTTCTAATGAAAATTTTGAATTTAAAATATATATACATCATATAATATAAATGAATAATTGTTATTTATTAACTTAAATACTATCTAAAAATCAAGTTCTTTAGCAAAATAAATATACTTTGATATTCGATAAATATTCGTGAATATTCATGAATATGTATCAAATACCAAGTATTCAAGTTAGAATTCGAAAAACTCCATATATGAATATTAGAGTCCGCATTCGAATTCGATAATTTTAAACAAATACAAATACGAACACCTAAGTATTCGATTCGATTCGATCCGATCGTTTACCACCTCTACTTGTGGGGCACATACACACAACCATTTAGAAGACATACTGATCAATCCCTTGCCCACTAAACTTATTGCTCCATCACATACACGGGATGGTTCCCCTGTAATTAGGGAAATTAGGGAAGACAACTAATCACACGAGATTATAAGTGCCGTATATTTCTGATCATTTAATTTCCCAAAATCGATTGGCTTCTAATCAAAACGTGGCTAAAATTGGTCGATTTTGCTAATTAAAATTTGAAAATGGTCTGTTTTAAAAATTTTGCCCTCAGATTTTCATAGTATAAGATAGTGTATGAAAATTTTCATGTTATAAGCCGTTCCTAAGGTTAGGAACTTTTATTTTTCGTTTGTGAGATGTTACTCTCTGAATAAGGGTGAAAAGATCCTAGAAAAATGTATTCCCCCAGTAATTAGGGCGTCCCCTCTTTAAGCTCATCATACCTAACAATTCCAATTTCTATGCAACAGCACTTTCATCTCAACATCACACTAAATTGAACCTATACTTTAGGTGGAATATAATTCTTTACAGTATATTGATATCACATAGCCATCTCAGAGAACTAATCGAAAATGGTTTTTAAAAGCATTTATTCTCCTCTCTGAAGTAATCATCAACTACGGATACTCATACATGCTCAACAAATCAACCAACTGAAAGTAAGCCGGAAACAGCAACTGAAATTTGACCCAGCAAGCCACCTGATTATCCTCGAGATCAATATCTGACCACCAAGCCAATAGTCATGAGATTAAAAGTTAAAAACACGACGAATAATGCTAAGAACAAGTTTGTAGAGGCAAATTTTGCTTCAATAATCCTTCCTGGGATTAACAATTCGACCTCCGGTACAGAATTTGAACGGCACAATTGCATTTATTTCCTCATAAACAATGGTAATACAGGATAACGTTTCATGTACACGCTAGAAGATTTTATGAATACCGATAATACATGATACTGTTTCATGCCTACACTAACACAAAAAAGGAATTTATTGAGGCACAATCTGCTTACATAATTGTTCAAGGACTAACTCTTTTATCGCCAGCAGGGAAGAATATCATTCAAATGGCATGAATTCCACTTATTTTCATAAGAATACCGATAGCATATGGTATTGTTTATACTCTTATAATAGTATTCAAATGAATGATACATGGACATCAATTGAAAGTCTCAAACCTCTCTTGGGGGCAAAAGTGGTTCTTGATCAGATTTTGATTCACCATCTTCTTGCTTCCATAACTTTTGAGTGAACCCTTGCTGTTGTTGTCTAGATATGGCATCTCTAACACTTGGCAAAGGACCATAAAAGCTCTGCATTTGCTGGAGGCAAGCTTTAACAGCATCATGGACACTAACGAAATACCATCTTTTGCCAATGAGTTCAATGAGCCCGGCCCTCGAGAGAGTGAGCAAAACTTTCTTGTTTGGATTTGAAATAGCAATCTGGTGCATGACGGATAAAGGTAAGTTGATAAAGAAATGTTATCATGTCGAAAGATTGAAGACTGATGCATATTAACCTGTATCTCACGAGATTTGTATTCTTGATGCAAATCCTTGAGAGCTTGGACAGCACTGCAGTCTATATAAGGAACAGCTGCCGCATCACCAAGTACAGATTAAATTCAAAGGATCACACCGTTGCATATTTGATGACTGCTTATTTAATGTTAATCAAATTATGGTTTTAACTGGAGCCAAGTGCTGACTTCATGAAAGCAACACAAAGTTGATACAATCTATATGGTTTGAGAAGTCACGAATGCGAAAATCCTACTTAAGTAAAGTTTGGGACATCTTATTAAAATGTTCAGCGAAGCAATTCAATATTGATGCGTAAAAAAGGATATGTTTGAAGAATTATAATTAGAAGGGGAAGAGTCAATACTGGGACATGCAAGAAACTAAACAAAACTCACGTGCCATCTCAATGATAACAAAATAAATTCTTTCAGCTTCTTCCCCATGATTTGTGGTTCCTGAGACAATGAGTTCGTACTCTCGCAGCCTGCAAGTTTACTCACAGAGTTATCAGAGAGAATTTAATATCTTAGAAGTAAATTTTTTTTTTGTGTGTGCTACTCAGTCAGTTGGTGAAAGATCTGGAATTATGGGTCAAAATAACAAAAAGCTTTCACCTGTCCTTGATGTAACTGATATTTGCAAAATAAATAGGGGCATCAATTCGAACGACAACAATTCCAGTGTATACATATGCTTCAGGGTACTGTTCAATGTTTCTATACACAGTAGTTCCAGGAAGCCGACCAAGAACAGCTGCAACAATAACCAATAAAGGAACCTGTGTTAACTGAATTTGCTAAAAAGTTGATTATGGAAAGAGGCGAAAACACACAAATTGATAAATCCAAGCTTTTGACGTTGGAAATCTTTCCAGGGTGTTAGATATATTGTTATACTTAAGGCTAATTGAAAACCACAACTGAAATTTTGTATTAGAATGCAAATCTGACATCATACATTTTTGAAGAGTAAAATATAGAATATGAAAAGTGTGTCTTGTGAATTATCATCTTCTAAGTCAGTTCTGCAGGAATATTGGACCACCACAACCATCTCCTGTATTATATATTTGAACACCAAGTTCTAATATATAAAAAGATCAATTTGGCAACAATTGGAGAAAGTGACATATAAGTTCAATACTGTGATACTAAATTTGTAGACAGACGGACTTCTTGCTGCACAATCAATTGATTTTCAAGCCAAAAAATTTACTCACCAATATATGGGTTTGCAGATTCATGAATGACAAATGCAAGGGAAGCGCTAACCTGGAAAGCAAGTTAGAATCAGAACTACATGTGGATAACCTTGTGATTCACTGAAATCATTTAAGTTGCTCCTGTAAACTTATAGTTGACTATTAACATTTAAGCCATTAAAAATTCTATCATAAATATGAAGGCCTTGTAAGTATAACCAGCAAACCTGATCTCCGGCATCCCAATAGTCAGAAGCTAAAAAAATTAAGTAGCATAAGGTGTGCACACAGGACTTGAGATAATGGAGCGGTTGCGTATGTCGAAAAGATGATAAAATTGCTTAGAATAAATCCAAATCTAAGTACAATAAAGGTGTATACATACAAGCACGAGCTTCAATCAGAGAATGGGAATGGTCAAAAAAAGCACTAAAAGGAGAATAAAGAGATAAAATTGTGAAATCAATAAGAATAAACTAACCTTATTATGCAAATAAAATTATAAAAATAAGCACCTAATACCCATAAGATTAGTGTCAGATTATTTTGGACTAAAAGGGGCTGTCCAATAAATAGAAAACCCCTGAAGGAAACAACCACATATAGACACACAAATATTTAAAATCAAATACAACCACGTATAGGTACTTACACCAACAAGGACACCAATCTCAATGCCGAGGAATAATGTTGTGATGCAAGTGATGATCCAGAGAAGAAAATCTTTCTTGTCTACGCGCCACAAAAACGAGGCTTCCTCATAATCAACCTACAAATGACATATATCCTGATAAGCCTATAATATGTAGGATAGTGTGTAAGGAAAAACACATCTATCTGATGAATGAGTTGATAAAGACTTCTTTTTTCACGTTGATGCATTACTCGAGACACGGTTGTTTTCTACTTCCAAGTTTGCATGCAATAGCTTGAGTTAGAAACTTGATTAAATTGATTCGGTATCACAACAAGAAGCTTATACAGAAATCGGCGTGCGGCTCAAAAATATCAGAAAAAGATGAAGCCAGGTAACAGTAGCAACATAGGAGAAGCAAAAAGGCCATGAATCTAACCTGGAAATTTTGCATTACTAATTATTTACCATTCTGGATGTCACGTTATCTACAAGGTTTCAACCCTAAACATGTAGAAACATTTAGCTACATGAGGTTTTACATGTCATTTTTAAATTATATGCAACAGATAAATGTTGAAATAGTAGCAAGCAAGTCTACGGCAAAATGGATTGGCCTCTGATTCAAGCACAGACAAGTACTCAACTGTGTAGATAAATAAGAGGTTTTTATGTACATGAATTAATATAAAAAATATTATTGTACTACAAAATGTGAAGGTACTAGTCAGGGAATTATTTAACCCTTCAGGAAGTGTTGCTCGTAAAAAATACAGAAAAGGGTCTACAGGATCACTTTGAACATAGTAAATATATTACTGACGAGAAAATATCTAAAAGTTAAAAAATTGAAATGAGTACAGGAGTAATAATAGCTAATAACATAAACATGACTGCCGGGTGACGACAAAGAGTAAATAAGAAACCAGAAATTAAACATGGGTCAAACCCAACCTTAAACGTAAAATCATTTTCCTGACATATTATAGA
Source organism: Asparagus officinalis (assembly GCF_001876935.1). Taxonomy (NCBI): domain Eukaryota; kingdom Viridiplantae; phylum Streptophyta; class Magnoliopsida; order Asparagales; family Asparagaceae; genus Asparagus; species Asparagus officinalis. Next base: position 2,919,150 of record NC_033795.1, on the reverse strand, counting down.
TACAATTCTAGAAAAATTGCATAGGGACAACTGGTCAGAAACTTACAAGACTCATTCCAACTGAAATCACAATGGCAGCCAGCGCACACTGAAACATTTGAAAATGAAACCAAGTGAGTAAGACTATTCAAGGTTGCTGCATAGCCTGAAATATGAAAATAACATACTAAGCCTTCAAGAGTGGGAAGAAGATGAAGTAGAAGGCAGGAGAATGGAAATTACTTAAACCTATCATTGTCAGGAAAGAGCACTGACTCCTTATTAGAGCGAAACCACTCTGATGCTGAAATGAATGATACCTCAAATTTGACATATAATTTAAAGGAGAATATCCTCAGGTTTGTACAAGAATAAAATGTGACATATTCACCAAAGTATATATGGTTAGTTCCCGCTATCTCGACTAACTTTTGTAATCTCTCTTTCAACATGCATATGATTTTTTTAGCCTTTTCCTATTCTTGTTACATTGGCTAAAATTTTCAGTTAAATTTGTGTTATTCGTCAGATGCCAAAACTTTTATATTATAGAAGTCCAAGAGTTTGAGAGATGAGAAGTCAAAAACTATTAATCATGCTATCCATTTCTTTGTGTTTTTCCTTTTATTTATTTAGTTGTCATTCACGGAGTAAAGGAATCCCTTGCCTATTGACGCTGCAAAATAATACCTGGGGTATATCTCTAAACATCGGCGTTAAGAAATAAAGAGCACATCCCATTGTGCACCCCGTCATAATTCCAGATAACCCAGTCTTGGCCCCACTCTCATGATTTACAGCAGACCTAGAAAACGAACCTGCATAACAGTCTTTTTAAGTTACCAGTATTTATAATGTAATGCAGTTCCAATCATATAGAATAAATAATCCTAAATAGTGATCCAAGCCAATAAACCACAAATTGATTATCATTTCTTTAAGCTTGCAGCAGTTCACCATATTTTTACCTGTTGCTGGATATGCAGAGAAGAATGAGCCAAAGATGTTTGCCATGCCAAGGCCAAATAACTGCAATATGAATATCATGAGGGTTATATTTAAAAATAAATCACCTTTATGTTGATCTAGCTTTCCATTAAGAACTTTTCTTGCTATATTACAATGAAACTTTAACGATCAATAAAACATATCCAATCCGAAGAAAGATATTTCAGGGAGATTGTATATGACTATTTAGCGCCATTGTTTCAGCAATATATTTTTGTCTGTTAGAAAACTTAGTAATGCAGTCGTGTTCATTCACCCAGTACAAGAGTGACCAAATATTTTTCATAAATCTGTAATTTATTAAAACTTTTATTCAATAATATCCTGTTGACGGAGTTTCCTTTTAATTTTTTAAAGTTTATATCAGCTAATACAGTGAAAATTTACAAATCCTTACTTCAACGGTATCAACATAGCAACTGAAAGAACACAGTCACCTATTGTGAAAGCTTTCAAACTTTTACCTCTTGATTTGAGTCCAATTCATACCCATTTTTTGCGGCCAAAGCTTTGGCAATCCCCACAGATTCCTAAAACAAAATGTATGGAAAATTACATATACATAACAAGCAAAAAAGAAAAAGGAAGGGAACACAATCATTAGAAAGTTTAATTATACCAAAATAGCCACACCGGTAATGACAATTGCAGTTGATATCAGATGTCGTGCGTGCTGAAATTCTCTAGGAATGTGGAACTTTGGAAGGCCTTGAGGAATTTCACCCACCTAATCACAGAAATCCAAATATTTTCAAGCATGCTTTTCTGGTAACAATACCGCACATTAAGTTACTGAATTACATGCATAATTAACATAAATATACATAAAGAGAGACATTTGATGGAAAGCTTAAAATAAGAAACATGCTATTCATGCGATTTGATTCTTCTATAGTGAATATAACCATTAAAAATGATACAACATCAAACAATCAAAGCCAAGTCTTATGACACTTTTCGTGTCTTAGAACTTGCATAAAATTTTCGTGTTTGATAAGTTCTGACTAGGGGTGCTAATGACGCAAATAGGGTGGGTTTAGGTCTAACGCAACGCCAAACAGGGTGGGTTTAGGTCTAACGCAACCCAACCAGATCTCATCATGGTTCCACCTGAGCTCAAGCTCATTACAACTAGGAAAAGTTGCTCTAACCAAGCAAGCCAAGCTAATTCTCAGGTCTTAGGTTGCTTCTGGTAGGACTAGGAAGTAGTTGGGTTTGGTTCAGTCAACCGACACCCAGCCCATCCTCTGTTTATGTTCTGTTCAGATGCCTTGAGTGGGCCTAAACTGTCCCAATTTACAGGCCCAACGCCGACAAAACGTAATCACCTCAGAATTTTTGAAATAAAACCTGTATGTTCCCTATAATATTTTTCTAAATAATTTACCATCAACTGTTTGCAGACTGAACAATAAAGGCTTACTAGTATGTAGGACTAACATCTTGAACATGCCATCAAGTTACTAAACATCTTAATTATGTTTATATGAGAAATATGTGTTACTAAATCAAGTGAAAAACAGACATATAAAGAGCTAGAGTATCATGACCTGTAGTTGTGATGATAATCATTATAGAGATGATATATATAGGAAATTGTCTCACCACAGCTATTGAAGATGGATGAAATATCTTCACAAATGTTGTGCCCAATATCACTGCAGTAAGTGGTCCTGATGCTCGTAGATATCTAAAGTTCTTTTTTGTTCTGCCCTGCAAAATTTTGCTTACAACAATTGTTGTCATAGTTTTTCTAGATAAGATATAAGTTAAAGTTCAAACCATATCCAAGCTATGTGCACTCACCAGGTACTTCGTAAGGAGAATAATTGCGAGAATAGTAGATCCCATTACAAAAGGAGGCCAAGAAAACTGAAACAAAAAAAATTGTATGGTTAACGTTATTGATGTGTTATACAGAATCCCATAACAGGATGACACAATGCATAAGAAATAATATAGGATGAAACATTGTCATAAAGTTTGCTTGTGTACCAATTTCGATCTTGTAGTGAGTTTTTATGCGTTTATCATCTTCAGTCTTGGTTAACATGCCAATAATCTCACAAATTATGTTGTCTACACATGCTAATATCCTCTAAGTGAACACTTTGGAATATGTTAAAATGCTGAAATTACACACACGCACACACATGCATGAAACTGGTTTTCCCAACATTATCCAGCAATCCACTTGCAAAGATAATGAATGTGTCCTGTTTTTCCTAAGCATGGCTTTCAACGTAGAAGCTTTCTTCATACAAAAACTTCAAGCATGCACAAAACAATTAATACAAGCCTTAATGGACTTGAAACTAATACAAACACTAAATATTAGAGCAAGAAATATTAGTCTATATCTAATGGGGTCACAAAAACTGCATAAATGAGAGCAATGACGATCATAATCATATTTGTTAGGTTCGGGTTCTTATCTAATTAAGTACTGGATTCAATGATAGTGTTGTCAAAGAGTCGGTGTGGAATGCAGCCCCACATTGAAACGATCGAAAAGAATAGAGGATTAAAAAGGGGCTAGCTTTTTTGATAAGCAGTGTCCTTGACTATGATGCATCTTAATGTATAAAAGAAAGGTAAAAACTTCATAAATCCAAAGTAAATAGAGAGATGGATAAAAATCAATAATTATTAACTGATGGCAGATTTACTTTGTTAAAATTAAAAAAACTTACATTTTCAGCACCGGCAATTATGCTTTTTGCAAGCGGTACAATCTTGCTGCTCCTTTCTATGTTATATCCTAAAAAGTACTTGGCCTGAGACAATGCAATCACAATGGCTGAAGAAGTAACAAAACCAGAAATTACGGAATGGCTAATGAACCGAAGAAGCCATCCAAGCCTGCACTAGAAGAAGTAAAAAATTCAAAACAAATATTACTTTCATGAAAAAAAAATTATAGACCCAACTTTCCCCCCAAAAAAATGATATTTCAACTGAATCTTGAGGTTTGCAACATCATTTTCGCTTAAAGGAATGCACAAGAATCATTACTTACCTTAAAAGCCCCATTATACATTCCAATGCACCAACCATGAAGGCTAATAATATAGCAAGCTCTGTGTACAACTCATCAGAAGGATCAACAATCCCACTCAAGACATTGGACACCAAGAGAGATACCAAGGTCACAGGACCAATAGCAAGTTGACGGGATGACCCAAATATAGCATATACAAATATCGGAACAAAACCAGAATCTGTATTTAATAATTCACTGACTTAAGAACAATGTTGCTGGAAAAGACAGGCTAAGGAGCATAAGATGACGAAGTATACTCACAAAGCCCATAAATTGGATGAAGCCCAGCAAGCTTCGCGTATGACATTGCCTGATCATTAACACAATCAAGCAGAGAATTTCTTAACATAAAGTTTACATTGTTTGATTTAAGACTAACGGAAGAGGTATATTACAAGAAACCATCTTCATATACCTATTTTTTTACGAAACCCCTCATTTAAAAGGTCCTACAAAAAACCTCTCATTTATAGTCATTAATGAAAACATTAGTCTTGCAATAGAACGTCTGCATGAAAATTGTAGGTCTAAGAATAAAAAAGATGAGCTTTTTGACTATGTCCAAGAACTAATTTTTCTCTATTTTCTGCCTTTCAAGTCCCAAATGATGTGGATTCTAAGTGCAGACGTCTGCATCCAAGTGTAAACGTCTGAATAACAAAGCTCCAATACAAATTTAACTATTTCATTAATGAGTAAAGATAGGAGGTTTTCTGTTGAACTTTTTAGATGAAGGGGTTTCTTGAAAACACGATAGCGGTGGGGCCGCGGGGGGAGGGGGGGGGGGGGGGGTTTCGTCTTGTAATTTAACTAAAGATCTAGCTATGCATTTTCTGATTCGCACCTGAGGGACAAGCATGATGCCCACAGTAATCCCGGCAATGATGTCCACTTGCGTATACTCACTCCATTGATAGGTCCTGATCCACCGTGTGCATGGCAACATCATCTCCATCCACTCCACAGTGGACATTCTGCTGATCTTTGATCGCCACTGCCAGAAGAGATTGGCCGACGAAGGCACTTGATTAGGTTGCATTGCCCGGTGCTCGAGAGCCATTGCCTTCGCCTGCCGGACAGTGGTGCCGATGTCAGAGTCCGGAAGATCAAGATTGCTCGATGTTGCATAAGATATCTCCATCGGGTTATCCATGAGCTCCTGAAGTTTAGCAAGAGACGGTGATTAGAACATAGGCAGAGTTGATGACTTATGTTGATGCTTTCAGAGGCAATGAGTGTTAAGGGTACAGTTTTGGCGCCAAGTGAGGAAGAAGAGAGGTTTAAAAAATGTGAATTCTGCCCAAAATTGTTTGTTTTGTGTTGCTGTTCTGTATTGTGTATGGTACAGCAGATCTTCAATAGGGATTAGGACATGGGATTCCTTCTTGGGTCCATAAGCTCACATATGCCCCCAAAGAAGTACACAGTAATACTTTATTCATCCCAAGTAGAAGAAGTCCCTTCAGTTTCCAAGGCCTTAATCATGGTGGGTACATTTTTGGGTATTCAAGATAAATTTTTTTGTTTGAGACAAAGGCCTGGGACCAAATTTTGATTGAAATGAATATATACGATAATAGAAACATTTATAACTTTATTCTGATAAAAGCCTGTAATAATAGAATTAGCAAGGAAATAATACGCACGGTAAATACAATTAAAAATAATCACAGTACAACAAAAATAAGGCTTTCTATCACAAATTTTCATAAGATAAATCAAATCAGCGCAATTTAATGATGATGTATGTGTGTTTAATGTATTTGGCATAACAGATGAAGTAGATAGGACTAAAGCATGTCTTGGAAAAACACAGATAAACTTTTCCCTAAAATTAATTTTCAGAGGAATTGTAAGGAAAAAAGTGAGTTACAAATATAAATGCCAATTCACATAATACTATATAATTTAGTTCAAAGGAAACAAATCTGTGATATAAAAATGCGAATACCAATTTATAAACTATAGTATATATCGCTTCTTCAAAAAAAAATTGTAACAAAGCATCATGAATCTAAATTTGGTGGGGGTACTCAACGCTAGCATGAGGATCTCATAATAACAAGATAATTTGTTTAGTATATATACTTTCATGGTTCAAGTTGCAGCCAAAGCAGATAATAGTCTTCTGAAAGAGTATACGCAGTTCGATAAATTTTGAGAAAGTATGCTCAATTAGAACCCTACAAGATCGTATCATTCTTGCAGAATCCCCACTTTTATCTTAAATTTTCAAGAAGATCTGGTAAATACCATATAATATAAAGATTAAGAGTTTCCTTAATAGTTCATGGTGATATAATGAAATAATCAATATTATTTTTAAGCAGATGCGGTAATCGGGGCATCAATCTAGAATTCGAGCACGATGTTGCTAAGGTGCCACACTGCTTTCCGATTAGGGAAGCCATTATGAGAAGTACTACTCAATTTGTGTGCTTCTATGAACTTTCCTTCTTCCCACTAGTCCAAATCTTCCAAGCACACTGCATATCTCATTAGTAAGTACTAAAATACTATACGATTCCAAACTAACCTCCATAAAGGAGAATAAGGTATCATTTCTTTGCTCCAGAATTGCGTCATTCAACGCTAGCAATTAGTGCATGGTGCTGAAAAAATGCCTGCTCACATGGAACATGCTTCTGAATCATGTGAAAAATATCAGCAGTCAAAAGAAGTAAATTGTAAACGGTACTCCAAAATATCATCAGCGAGCAATTTGAAACTACTCTATTAACACAAAAATGGTCACTTTCCCAAAGTCTGAAGTCTAAGATAAGGTTGCCAATCATGAACCAGTAAAAAAGGTCACCAAAAAACAGAACTTCATCCATGCACCAAACAAAATCCTGAAGAAATATTGAGAATTGGCAGATATTTTTATATCCGAATATCAACTTCTCCTTATATGTTACTAACTAGCCTGAAAATGAACCACGTGAAGCTAAAGGATTGAACTCAACTCTTAATTAAGTGAATTGACTAGTAAAGATACATCAATTATCTCAATCATTATGGACCCCACCTGAAAATAAACACTAAGCATATATATTAAGTCACTATCAGATAAGCAACAACCCCATATAACCAAAAGTCCAACAATACTTACCTGCACAACTTTTTCCTCATTATATATTGCTAATATCCCACCAAAGTAGTTGATCCTCTTGAAAACAAAACACATGATCTCAATTCTCAACCCTCCTATAACTAACATATACAGTTACACCTAATGAGACCACAAACTCAAAAATACCAATATCCATATCTATATAACGTTTTCATAGTAAGTTTTTCAGACAAAATGAATCGTGGACCTTCGCCTCTGATCCCTGTGATACTAGTCGGAGCTCTCTCATTGCTGACATTTGGTCCTCAGCTTTTAGAAGGATGGTCCCTTATCTCCGATCTTCAAGAGTCCTGGCTCGTGCCTGTGTTCATACTTCCAATCACACTTGTCTTCTTGATATTCTTAGTGAAAGAAATAATTGTTGTTCTGTTCGTACTTACACTGGTAGCTTTTGTGTTCAGAGAAGCACTGCTCTTGCCTCTCATGATGGTTTTAGTTATCGTGCTCCTCAGTGTGTATTTTTCGACCCACAGCAGATATTTGAGGTACTGTGTGAAAGATGATAATGCAGAAGGGTGGTTTGGGCTTGGGGGGTTTATGCTTGTAATGGTGTTTCTTATAGCAAGTAGTTTGTTTTCTGAGGAGTGCTATTGGTGGATCTCTTTGATGCTTGTATTTCCATTTGTGTACTTCTTTAGTGTGAGTTAATTGATTTGTGTGGAGTTCTGTGGATGTTGTAGTAGTGTCCATAGATTCATCTAATACATTTGGCTTGTGGGCAGCTAGTTTTGAAGGTAACTATGATATATAAAATTTCTTTATATGGTTGCATAACACATTAAAAGAAATGGCCATGTGTTGAGAAAAAAGATTAAAGGTCTAGGTTGGATAGGGTAGACGCGTGCTTCAAAATATAACCGGAGCGCATGAAGATTACCTGGTGTTGCTGCATTTAACTGGAGCATGAATGAAGAGTACCATATTGAAAGCTGTCATTCCTGCACCACCCATTCGTTTCGTTCCAGCTACATCTCCATATGTACCTAAACCCAGAAAAGCCTTGGCATATAAAGCTTAAGAGCAACTGATATCCTTAAGGACACAGCTAACATTTGGAAGAGGTAGTGTTCATTAATGTCCTATATGCAGACATAAAAATAGCTAGATTCTAAGCGTTTTGTTATCACACTTCTATCCACCAGCCCTCTGCTCCTACCTCTACAACACAGATGGTACATTTATCCTCTGAGTGAATTCATTGGATTCAAGGAAAGCATCTACTCTATCTCGTTGTCTATGGTGAACACTAGCTACATATTTGGCTAGTGATATGTGTGGAGTCAAGAATGACAATACTGTAGTTGATGGAGGAACAAAGAGTAGAGATGGAGGTAAAACCTGCCAGCACCAACAGCTTTGTAGACTCTGTTTTCATTGTTGTAAGAGTTGGACTAAAACCTGCCTATGCTTTCTCTTGAAATACCTACCTTAAATGCTTGGTAGTCACTGTTATTGAAAAATTAAAAGATGATGTTAAAATTAATAAAGATAAGAGTCCCAAGATAGGAATAGAGGTTTCAATCATAAAAAGGCATTGGTTAGACATGATGGAAAATTATTGTGTCTACAGTAAACACTTGCCCGCTACAGTAATCACTAAATGCAGACCCACTAAATATTGTTGTAGCAATACTGTAGCAATAGTGCACACCTACCACAAACTCATCTATATATAGCTCTCCTTGGCGTTAAGTTCTGATCATCACAGTGTCTCCAATTAAGAGTGAAAAGAAAAGAGAGAGGGAGAGAGAAAGAGAGAAAATTAGAGAGAGTCTCTCCTTGAGAAGAGAGATTGTAACTCCTAAATGTTTACTCCTTGCTCATGGTCTTTACCCCAATTCATTTAGGGAATTTTTAACGTAAATTTGTGTATTCATTTTATTACTTCTGCTCTACTATTCACTGGGACATTGCTCTATTGGGCCCTCGGGTTTGTCCCAACAAGTAGTATCAGAACATTAAATTTGAAGAAAGAATTGGGTTTTTAGGTTAGTTCTCATTGATAGAATAACTTGGCTTATATAGCCTTACTCCCACATTTACACAAAACTCCTCTAATATCCATCAATTACATTATCTTTTCAACACTCCTCTTCAAGATGAGCGGAAGATATCTATTAAGCCCATCTTGTCACATTCTCTAGCTAGATCTACTGAGCTAAGCCCTTTAGTCAAACAGTCTACAGCCTGCTCCTTAGTTGAAACATGGCATAACTCCAGTAACCCATTATTCAGCTTCTCCTTGATGAAGAATCTATCAATCTCAATGTGCTTAGTTCTGTCATGCTGAACTGGGTTGTTGGCGATGCTGATAGCTGACTTGTTATCGTACCACAAACTCATCTTGACCCCTTGGTCAAGGTTCAGCTCCATCAGCATGTTCTTCAGCCACATTAACTCCGTAACCCCCAAGGCCATGGCTCTGTACTCTGCTTCAGCTGTTGATCTCGCCACCACAGATTGCTTCTTGCTTTTCCAGGAGACTAAGTTACCTCCTACAAATATGTAATACCCTGAGGTAGACCTCTGATCATCTCCGTAACTAACCCAATCTGAGTCACAGTAGCCCTCAATGTTCACATGGCCACTCCTCCTGAATCTTAGTCCTTTGCCAGGGGCACCCTTTAGATACCTCAGTATCTGATATACTGCATCCATATGATCCTTCCTCGGGTCATGCATATAGGGCTCACCATGCTTACCGCAAATGAGATGTCTGGGCATGTGTGACTCAGGTAGATCAACCTACCCACCAATCTTTGATATCTCTCACGATTAACAGGTTCTCCTGCCTCAGCACTCAGCCTGAAACTCTGATCAATCGGTGTAGCAGCAAGCTTGCACCCCAACATCCTCGTTTTTGCAAGAAGATCCAGTGCATTCCTCTAGGAGAGAACAATCCCCTTAGGTCCATAAGCTATCTCTATCCCAAGAAAGTATCGAAGCTGACCCAGATCCTTCACTTCGAATTCTTTGCTCAATCTTACCTTGATCTGAGCTAATGCGAATAGAAACCCTAACTCTTATTATGAGATCTTTTGGGCTTATATAGGCCCCTACACAACTTATAAATAAATCCCTACATATTATTAATATGTCAACACTCCTCCTCAAGGTGGGCGAAAGATATCCACTAAGCCCATCTTGTCACATCCTCTAATCATATCTAATGAGCTAAGTCCTTTAGTCAGACAATCTGCTGTCTGGTCCTTAGTTGAAACATGACTTAGTTCCAGTAGTCCACTGTCCAACTTCTCTTTGATGAAGAACCTATCGATCTCGATGTGTTTGGTTCTATCATGCTGCACTGGATTGTTGGCGATACTGATAGCTGACTTGTTATCATACCACAAGTTCATCTCAGCTCCTTGATCCAGCTTCAGCTCCACCAGCATACTCTTCAACCATAGCAACTCGGCAACTCCTAAGGCCATAGCTCTATACTCTGCCTCAGCTGTTGATCTCGCCACCACTGACTGCTTCTTGCTCTTCCACGAGACTAAGTTGCCTCCTATAAAGATGCAGTATCCTGAGGTGGACCTCCTGTCATCAGCATAACTAGCCCAATCAGAGTCGCAGTAACCCTCAATACTCACATGTCCATTCTTTCTGAATATCGGTCCTTTTCCGGGGGCACTCTTTAAATATCTCAGAATCTGGTACACAGCGTCCATATGACCCTTCCTCGGATCATGCATGTAGCGGCTCACCACGCTCACTACAAAAGAGATATCAGGACGTGTGTGACTCAGATAGATCAACCTGCCCACCAGCCTTTAGTATCTGTCACGATCAACTGGTTCTCCAGCTTCAGCACCCAGCTTAAACTTCTGATCGATCGGTGTAGTTGCAGGTTTGTACCCTAACATCCATGTCTCTTTGAGAAGATCTAGTGCATGTTTTCTCTGGGATAGGACGATCCCCTCCGCTCCACGAGCTATCTCTATACCAAGAAAGTATCGAAGCAAGCCAAGATCTTTCACCTCGAATTCCTTACCCAGTCTCACTTTGAGTTGGATCTTTCACCTCGAATTCCTTACCCAGTCTCACTTTGAGTTGGGCAATCTCCTTCTCATCATCCCCTGTAATAATCATATCATCCACATATACTGTAAGCATGGTGATGTGACATTCACTCCGTCGAAAGAACACGGTATGATCGGTGTTAATCTGCTGGTGTCCCATACCTATCATAGCCCGCCTAAATCTATCGAACCAAGCACGGGGAGATTGCTTCAGGCCATATAGAGACTTCTTCAATCTACAGACCTTACCCACTGTCTGATCTGTGTCGAATCCTGGCAGAATTTTCATGTATACCTCTTCCACTAGATCTCCATGAAGAAATGCATTCTTCACATCTAATTGGTGTAGCTTCCATCCACCATTTACTGCTAGAGAGATCAAGGTCCGAACAGTGCTCATCTTCGCCACTGGTGCAAAAGTCTCATCATAATCGATGTCATATGTCTGACTATATCCTTTTGCCACCAGACGAGCTTTGTAGCGCTCAACATGTCCGTCTGGATTCTGCTTCACAGTGAAGATCCACTTGTATCCAACTGCTCTCTTCCTTTTTGATAGTTTTACTAACTCCCAAGTGCGGTTCTTCTCAAGGGCCCCTAGCTCTTCGTGCATAGCAGCTTTCCATTTTTGGTCCTTCTTTGTAACATGCCAATTGTTAGGTATAATAACAGAATCCAGTGATGCAATGAATGCTTCATGTATAAGGTGGATGTTAGAGTATGATACAAACTGGGTAAGATCCCAATCATATCTATCGGGAGGATTTTTCGTATTACTGCGAGTAGTCCTCCGTACAGATATTGGTGTGGGAGGAGTAGGAAGAGGAATGGTATCACCTTGAGAGGAATCTGGTGGTGGTGATGGTGTCTCAGGAGTCGGGGCAGGCGTTGGCAAGGGACTTGGCACCAGTGGCACTGTAGGTACTGTTCCCACAATTTGTTTCCCCTTCTTACTATAGGTAAGTAGCTCTCCCTGAACCGTGGGCCTAACACCTCTTGTCTCATTCTTCTCTTCTTCTTCACTCTCCTGCTCCTCAACTAATTCTTCTTCCCAAGGAATCGTTATAGAAATTGATTTCTCTGATCTCTCACCATTCTCAGACATTGATTTCTCCACATTCACCAATCTCTCACCATTCTCCTCCTCTCGCCTCATACTTCCAGTATTAGGCGAGTTACCAACGGATGAAGTTATCTTTCGGGTGTAATATGGCTCGAGTTCTCGAAAGTGCACATCCATGCTCACAAACAACATTTTCTCCACCGGGCTCCAGCAAACATATCCCTTCTGAGTAGCAGAATATCCCACAAAGATGCATTTCACCGCTCTAGGAGCAAGCTTCCCGACGGATGGCCTGTTGTCCTTCACAAAGCACACACAGCCAAACACCTTGAGTGGAAGAAGCCCACCATTATCCCCCTTCAACGACTCACACGAAGACTTCCAATCCAGCACTCTCGAGGGCATTCTATTGATTAGTGGTGCTGCGGTCAACACTGCTTGCCCCCATAATATTTCTGAGACATTCATGGAGATCATCATACTTCTAGCAACCTCTAAAAGATGTCTATTCTTTCTTTCCGCTACTCTATTTTGAGCTGGTGTGTATGGACACGTAGTCTGGTGTTGTATTCCCTGAGCTGACAAGTATTCCCCAAACGCTTTGTTAGTATACTCTGTCTCATTATCAGATCTCAATACCTTCACCACAGCGCCGTATTGAGTCTGAGCATACCTATGAAAGTTTTGAAAGCAACCAAACACTTCACTCTTATTTTTCATCAGGTACAACCAAGAAACGCAGGAGAAACAATCAATAAAGGTAACAAAATACTTGTATCCATTCATAAAACTTATGGAACAAGGCCCCCAAACATCTGAATGTATCAGGTCGAATGCACGAGAACTCCTATGACTAGGGGTGTGCAACAGTCGGTTCGGTTCGGTTTTTTCCAAAATTTAAACAACCGAACCGAACCACCTATAATTCAAAACCGAATCGAATTGTTGCAAGTCGGTTCGGTGCGGTTCGGTTCGGTTTGTTCGGTTCTAACTTCATCAAACTTCTTATCAAACAACAAATTGTGTTAAAGAAAAAATGTATCAACAAAGTAGGAGATTATGAAGCATTACACACTGATATAATGATATTATTTTCAACCTATAATGATTCAGAAAATTGGTTTAGGGTTTGAGTTTTTGACTCTTTGGGGACGTGTCGGGTAAGGTTTGAGATCAGAATGGGTAGTATTGCACTATATTCGGTCGGTTCGGGTTGAAAAGTTTTCAAACCGACCCGAACCGCCCTACTCATAAAACTGATTTTTTCCGATCGGTTCAGGTCGGTTCGGTCGGTTTTTTCGGTTTGGACCGAACCATGCTCAGCCCTACCTATGACCAGAACTTACATAAGAACTTCTAGTAAGCTTTCCAAACTCACATGCATCACACACAAGGTTCTGCTTATTTGCTTTCTCAAATAGAGATGGATACAACCTACTTAAAACACTAAACTGCTTATTTGCTTTCTCAAATAGAGATGGATACAACCTACTTAAAACACTAAAGGATGAGTGTCCCAAATGCTGGTGATGAAGCATCAAAATACTCTCAGCACTCATCTCAGATCCTACTTCTGCTCTCTCTATCATTGACACCAATGCTGAATCCAGCCCTTCACGATCCAGATATCACAGTCCACTACGCCATGTGTCAGTTCTAAGTCTCCGCCCTGTCCCCTTCTCCTGGAAGATCACCTTGGGAATATCAAAAGAAACAATGTATTTTAGTTGGATGATGATAGCACTAATGGACAAAAGATTAACTGGAAAGGAAGGAGCATGCAAAACATTAGACAAAGTTACAGAACCTGTACAATCGACTGTACCCTTACCAACCACTGGTTGAAATGTACCATCAGCTGTTTGAATACTATCAGGCGATGTTAGGTGAGTATATGATGAGAACTCACTAGCATTACATGTCACATGTCGAGACGCACCGGAGTCGACTATCCATTCTGATGATCTGTCGGGAGTCATAGAAGCAAGAGCATGTATGTCATCAGTACCTTTGATCGGATGAGCATAGGTAGTAGTGTTACCTCTGGCGAAGAATGATGTGGATGCCTCCTCTGTCCCACTCCTCCTGTCTCCATCCCCTACTACTTTCTGCTTCCTCTTGAGTATCGCCAGGAGCGCCTGATCCTCCTCAGTAAAGACCATCTCAGCTTCTTCTCCTCCTTCTGCTACCATCAGATTTGCCCGGTTGCCTGCTCCTCTTCCATCTCGTCGACCCCCACGGTCACGACCACGCCCTCCGAACTGTCCACGTCCACCCGAATCTCCTTTCTTGGGTGGCTTGGTGCAAGCATGCCTTAGATGACCCACTTCACCACAGTTATAGCACTGCCGAGTCTCTCCCCTGGATCCAGTGTTGCTAGAGGCTGCCAGTGCTGACTTTACCACAGGGAGTCCACCGGTCCCCGCCTGCAGCCTAATGCGAGTCTCCTCCTGGATCATAGCCGAGACAGTCTCCTCAAGCGTGGGAATTTTCGGCTGAGCTAGCAGTAATGCAATTCTGAATTATAATAGGGTTTAAATAGAAGAGAATAAAATCTCACATAATAAAATCTCACACAATCAAATATCTCACAATCAATAACTACCAAATCTAAACCTAATTCGAAATATAAATCTAAACTACCAAATTTAAATTACAATTTGAATTTTAAAAAAATCAACTAATCAGATATTGTATTTCTTGTTCTCATCACAAATCCTTTGGACTGTGATTGACAAGCTGTTTTATTGGTAATCACTATGGCTTCTTCCATTGGTCAAAACTCAGCTTGGAAGAACTCCTTAAGATAGTCTAAATAAGAAAATGGCAGGAAAATCTCCCAAGGGTTGGGATGGTACAAGTGCTAAAACATAGATGAAACATCCACCTGATCAAGATAACATTGCAGAAATGCATGCTTTACATAGCATGCTATCCAACTAGAAAACAATTTTATTGCAATACGTCCACGGTTTATTTATTTATGCTAGATTAGCTATATCTGAACAAATAGAAAGAGGAGGAAAAAAATCTTTGCAACCCTGAAAAGGATCAATCAAGAAGTATCTTAAATCAAAAATTAAGACAACAATACTCTGAACAACAACAATAACTTCAAGTATCAGAAGCAATACATTTGTTAAATGTATACAGAAGGAAAGATCTTCCAAAAAGCGGTCAGCTAGGAAAAACCAATCATAGTCGATAAAGGTTAGAACATGATTCAATTCTAAGTACAAAGGCTCACAGAGTCAGTAGGCTAAAATATTTAAAAAATGTCTGGACAAGGTCCATATAAAAATGAATACACAACCTAAAATCATATCTCCCAATCCAATATAAAGGTTATCTGGACAAAACTAAACCATGATAGCTCTATAATGAAACTTACAATCAGCTTTCCAACTTTGAATGCACATACATTTAGTAAAAACCTATGATTGGTATGGAAGCCAGACACAGTAAACAACTAAAAGAATTAAACCGCCATTTTGCAAGATCTATAACTTGTGTAATAGTAATAAGTGTTGAAAATTGTGGTTAAATCTGGAATTAAACAGAGAAAACAGATGTGCTGTAATTTTTAATTTTTCAGTTCACTGATGTGCGTTTGTGAAACGTTGTGCTTAAAGCAATATTTAGCCTACTCCGATGCAATGATCCTAATATCAAACTGCTTTCAGGAACAGCAATACAGTACTCTGGTGTGCACCAACCCAGTACTATCAATATCTCCTCGATCTATAAGACCTTTCGGTCAAGGCAAAGATCTTCTCGATCTCAGAACCTTTCGGTTCAAAACCTTTTGGTTTCAGGGCAAGTTCCTTCGGTACAGTTTCTGCACCAGCAGCATAACAGCAATAACGTCAAGATCTTCTTGATCCGACGTTCGTTTTCAAAGCTCGATGTTCGTTTTTAAGCACGCGTGTGTTTTAAGAGCGGCTCAAGGACGCTATTTATAGGCCTCTAAGGCCAACTCAAGAGTCACTCACAATTAATGTGACTGTTGCATGCAGTAAATTGCTTTAAATGTTGTTGTAACTGCTGCATGTAGTAACTCCTGAATACGAGGCAATCAATAGACGCGTTGTTATGAAACGCGAGTGTCACGTCTCAGCAAATCAGACGAACATCGTCTGTAGGACGAGCCTCGTCGAACGAGCGAACCTCATCAAACAGGCGAACCTCGTCAAACAGGCGAACCTCGTCTGACAGACCAACCTCGTTAAACAGGCAAACCTCGTATGACAGATGAACCTCGTCGAATGAGTGAATCTCATCAAACAGGCGAACCTCGTATGACAGACGAACCTCGTCGAACGAGCAAACATCGTCAAACAGACGAACCTCATCGAACGAGCGAATCTCGTCAAATCTCGAGAACGCCAGGGTCACACCCTCGTGCGAATGCGTAGCTCGTCCACATGCTGTGAAACAGCCTGCGAGACAACCTTCGTGACGACCATAGTGGCGCCACCTAGCCCCGATGTCTCCGTGCGAAGTATAAAGTACGCCTAACAAAACGTCACTTAACGCCTCAGTCCGATTAGCACCGATCCCCGACCCATTAGCTCACGGCCCACGAACCCACGGCCCACGAGCCCATGACCCACGAGCCCACGACCCACTAGAACTTATGAGGGATTAATTAAAATAAAATATTTCTCGGTTTGTCGTTGATAAGCCTCGAACAAGGAACCTTTTGAAACATAAAAACATTAACTTTTTACTAGGCTATTGAGCATTTATGAAAAAAACTTGTAGTTAATATATATAATTTGAAAAATAATTTTGGAAAACGGTTTTGACCAAAAAATCTAACAATCCCCCATAAGTTTTTAAACTAGTGTCGAGTTATGGTGCCGTCATTTTAATCGTTGTGTATAAGGTAGATGTCGCAAGGACTTAAATCCCCCTTAGACCAACTGAATAGAAAATAGATGCATGGTGTCGTAAAGACTTGAACCAGCACATGTCTAAAATCCAGCGATCACACACGATCAAACTCATCTGTGATAGTTTTCACTTTGAATCATAATTGCCTTTGCTTTTGCACATTTATGATCCTGTGCTTATCCTGGTTTTTGCTAAGGCTCTAGATATCTTTCCATAAAACACCATAAAAGACGGCTAAATCTCCATCCAGGTATAGGTGAGTTCTTTAGGTATGTTTCCTATCAAACATCCCGCATCCGAAATGCTTTAAACTCATTAAGGCTTAAGAGTTATCCTCTCTCATGATAGGATTTTAGGTGAGTCCTTTAGACGTGTTTCCTATCTAACACCCCGCATCCGAAATGCTTTGGACTCATTAAGGCTTAACAGTCAACCCCTTTACATGATAGGATTATCGATGAGTCCTTTAGGTATGTTACTTATCTAACATCCCGCATCCGAAATGCTTTGGACTCATTAAGGCTTAACAGCCAATTTTTTTACATGATAGGATTTCACTTATAAATCTTACTTGACTTTTGAACCAATCATCTTCTCATTAGTAGTGTAAATTTTGAACTAATAACTTGATGAAATGGTAAGTGTTTGTAAGACTCACAAAACTTTACAAATCTTACTTGACTTTTGAACCAGTTATCTTTATTATTAGTAGTATAAGCTTTGAACTAATAATTGGATGAACATGATAAGTATTTATAAGACTCACAAAATTTTAAGACCCATTGCAACAGACGTCTTTTCGACTATGTTCTTTTTCAGATCTTTAGTCAAAGAATCAGCTATATTCTCTGAAGACCGAACGTCAATCACCGAGATGACTCCTTGGCAAATGAGTTCTCTCAAATAGTCATGCTTCAGACGAATGATCCACTTCTTTTTATTGAACAACGAGTTCGCTGTCACAGCACTCGTCGCCTGATTATCATAATAGATAGTAATTGTGCCTTGCAATTTCGTCAATGGAAGGTCTCGAAGAATACAACTGAGCCTCTCAGCTTCATCTTCTATTCTTCTATAACACAGAGTACAAAGAACTCAGATTCCATCGATGACTGTGTAATCGTAGTTTGCTTCTTAGATTTCCACGAGATAGCAGCTCCGCCCATGGTGAAGACAAAACCTCCAATAGATCTACACTCATCTGGTTCTGAGCATCAACTCGCATCTGAATAACCTTCGATTACAGTCGGATATCCAGTGTAGAATAGACCCAAACCTGTAGTTCCTTTCAAGTATCTCATCAATCTCTGGACAACATCCTAATGAAGCTTTCTAGGATTACTTATGAACCTACTAAGCATTCATACTGCGAATGCTATATCTGGCCTTGTGCAGCTCATCGCGTACATAAGACTTCCAATTATCTTTGAGTACCTTAGCTGCTCTACTGGTCTTCCAGTGTTCGGTCGAAGCTTCTTGTTGTAATCATACGGTACTGACAGTTCTGACAGGTCGTAGTAGCCATACTTCCTTAGTCGAAGCTTCTTGTTGTAATCATACGGTACTGACAGTTCTGACAGGTCGTAGTAGCCATACTTCCTTAACATGTTCTCGACATAATGAGATTAGGACAATCCAATACTCTCTTTAGAGTATATGATTTTGATTTCGAGAATCACGTCCGTAGTTCTAAGGTCCTTCATGCTGAACTGTGCTGATAAAAATTTCTTGGTAAATGCTACTATCTCCAAATCACTCCCGATGATGAGCATATCATCCACATAGAGGCAGATAACAACCACCTTTCCTTCAGCGACTTTAATGTATAAGCACTTGTCAGACTCACTGACTTGATACACATTGTTGCGAACAACCCCATCGAACTTTTCATGTTAGGGTTTCGGTTCCTGCTTAAGTCCATATAGAGACTTAATAAGTTTACAAACTTTATCAGCTAGAGCATCAAGTCCTTCTGGTTTCTTTATGTAGATCTTTTCTGTGACGTCTCCATTGAGAAAGACAGTCTTCACATTCATCTGATGTATGACGAACTTTTTTATCACCGTCCATGCGATAAGAACTCTGATGGTAGTGATCCTGCAAACTAATGTATAGATGTCGAAGAAATCTATTCTTTCCCTCTGAGAGAATTCTTTTGCCATCAATCTTGCTTTGTACTTCTCAATAGTACCATCAAGACGAAGCTTCTTCTTAAAGATCCACTTGCAACTGATAGACCTTGCACCTTCAGGTACATCCACTAGCTCCCAAGTATGATTTTGGATCAATAAATCCATCTCATCATCTCTAGCTTCTTTCCACAAGAGAGCGTCTGTTGATTGCATTGCTTCTTGGAAAGTCTGTGGGTCTCCTTCCACATTATTGATGATGAAGTCATCTAAAATCTTTTTGTCTCCTGACACGCTTGGAAGATGGTTCAATAACTCCTTCATCACTGACACTTTCAATTTCTCGCGAAACTAGCTCCTCTGGTGTATCTGACGAACTAGCATTCTCTGTTATATCTTTGAGCAATAATCTTATATCTTTGATAAACTTATCCTCAAAGAATTATGTATCCCGAGCTTTAATAATGGAGTTGGTTCCAAAGTCCAGGAACCTGCAACCATCATTATCTTTAGCAAAGCCAAGAAACACACATTTGTTTGCCTTTGGTCCGAGTTTAAGCCTTCTGATATCTGGAACTCGAACATATGCGAGACACCCCCACACTTTGAGACTATCCAAAGGATCTGGATATCTCAACCATAACTGATGAGGAGTACTATCAGTTTTGGAATAGGGTACTTTATTCAAAATCCAGTTTGCCATCAGTAAAGCCTCTCCCAATAGCATGTAGGTAGACTGGATGTGATTAGCATCGAATTCACCATCTCAGTCAATGTACGATTCTTCTTTTCTGTAATTCTATTAGATTACGGAGAATACGGAGTAGTAGTTTTAGCAATGATTTCATGCTCCTTGAAGTATGCCTCCGACTTCTTAAATCGACACTCTTCTCCTCTGTCGCTCCTGAGTTTTTTCACTTGAAGTCCAAGCTGTTTCTCCACTCGAGTCTGAAACTCGACAAACTTATTGAAGGCTTCATCTTTAGATTTCAACAGGTAGACGTGACAGAAGTGAGAGTGATCATCAATAAATGTGATGAAGTACTTCATGCCGTCTCGAGTGACGAAGCTCTTGAAATCACAAGTATATGAGTGAATCAGATCCAATAGGTTGGTGCTCCTTATGACACTTGGAAAGGGCTTCCTTATCAGCTTCGCATGTGCGCAAACTTCATACTTCTCAGGTTTGTTACCCCCACATTTTGGAAGTAATTCTAATTTTTTCATGCTAGACAGCTTTCTATAATTTACATATCCTAGCCTATTGTGCCATAATACAGATGAGTAAACAGAAGAGAATACTTTATTTACAACTGAGTTGGTTACAATAGTACTGATCTTATACATACCATCAGTATGATATACATTGTCAAAATACATTTTCGTAAAAATAACACAGTCTTTTCTCCTTAGAAATCCAGTCTCATACCTACATCACACAGTAGGCTTCCAGAGACTAAGTTTTTGGCAATTGAGGGAACATATTTCACATCTTTTAATGTGAGAGTCTTCTCTGAAGAAAGAGTCAGCACCACAGTTCTAGTTCTAAGAACAGGAACCACAGAATGATCAGTTATTGATACTTTCTCTTTGGCAGTAACATAGGAAAAGAATAAATCTCTGTTAGAGCAGACATAACAGGTAACACCTGTATCTAACCACCAACCAGAGACGTTGTTGGGAGTTGTCACTTGAAAGATCATAGCCACATAATTGTCAAGTTGATTAACATTGTGTGTTGTTCCCTTCTTTAGTGTTTTGCAGTCCTTGACAAAATGTCCTCGCTTCCCACAGTTTAAACATTTATCGCTCTTCTTGAAATCTTTTTTTTGAACATTCAGGTTCTTCGGATTATGTTTCTTCTTTTTGTTGAAGGATTTCTTTTTCTTAGAAGAAGAACTGGTACCCTTCTCAGAGTTAGCAGCTACCATGTTAGCAGACGCCTTCTACGTAGCAAGGAGCTCATTCTTCGTGTGAGTCTGAATCTCGTCCTCGATCCGAATGAACCTCTTCAAATCAGACATAGTCACTTGTATTTTCCTTCTTCGAATATCCGTGGAGAATGACATCTAAGATGAAGAAAACTTGTTGACAATTGCTCCAGAAATGAAGGCTTGACAAAGATTAATCTTTTCATCCTTCAGCTTCATAACAAGCTTTTCGAGCTCTTTGACTTGAGACAAAACCTCAGTGTCGTCTTCGAATTTAAAGTCCAGAAATTTATCGATGAGGTAAGATTTGGAAAGCTTCTCTTTATCCTTGTATTGCTCCTCCAGAGCATTCCAGATTTCATTTACAGAGGGCTTGTTGGTATAAGCATCTGCCAGATGATCAGCCAGACAGTTAAGGAGATAACTCCTGCAGAAATGATCATCTTTAACCCAAGAGGCTTCAGACTCGGAGTCTTCTTCAAAGTCAGGTTTCTCCTCAGAAACCACATAGTAGATTTTTAGGGGTTGCATTCCGAAAATCACTTTCCGATGTCATGTGTTAAAGTTGGATCCGTTAAAATTCTCTAACTTGAGATAGTCTACTCCAAGAGTCCTCATAGGATCCATAGTAGATCAAAAAATATTGCTTTAAGAATGTTAAAATTTATGATTAAATCTGGAATTAAACTGAGAAAATAGATGTGTTGTAATTTTTAATTTTTTAGTTCACTACTGTGCGTTTGTGAAATGTCGTGCTTAAAGTAATATTTGGCCTACTCCGGTGCAAGGATCCCAATGCCAAACTGCTTTCAGGAATAACAGTACAGTACTCTGGTGTACACCAACCCAGTACTGTCAAGATCTCCTCGATCTATAAGACCTTTCGGTCAAGGCAAAGATCTCCTCGATCTAATAACCTTTCGGTTCAAAACCTTTAGGTTTCAGGGTAAGTTCCTGTAGGCACAGTTTCTGCAGCAGCAACACAACAGCAAAAATGTCAAAATCTTTTTGATCTGATATTCATTTTCAAAGCTCGGCGTTCGTTTTCAAGCTCGCGTGTGTGTTTCAAGAGCTGCCCAATGACGCTATTTATAGGCCTCTGAGGCCAGCTCAAGAGTCACTCGTAATTAATATGACTGTTACAATTTTCAATAGTAATTAAGATTGTAACATCATGCATTAAATTGTTCTAAATACTGTTATAACTGCTGCATGCAGTAACTCCTGAATATGAGGCAATCAATGGACGTGTTGCTACGAAACGCGAGTGTCACGTCTTAGTAAATCACACGAACATCGTCTGTAGGACGAACCTCGTAGAACGAGCGAACCTCATCAAACAGACGAACCTCGTCGAACGGGCGAACCTCGTCAAACAGGCGAACCTCGTATGACAGACGAACCTCGTTGAACGAACGAACCTCGTATGACAAACGAACCTCGTCAAACGAGCGAACCTCATCAAATCTCGAGAACGCCAGGGTCACATCCTCGTGCGAATGCGTAACTCGTTCACATGCTGCTTCGCACCTAACAAAGCGTCACTTAGCGCCTCAGCCCGTTAGCCTCGATCCCCGGCCCACTGCCCACGACCCACGACAACTTATGAGGGATTAATTAAAATAAAACATTTCTCGGCTTGCCGTTCACAAGCCTCGAACAATGGACCTTTTGAAACACCAAAACATTAACTTTCCACTAGGCTACTTGTTGTGCGCAGCAAAAATTTCGACAGAGTTTCTGGTGCACAATAAGAGAGAAAGACCGTAATAAGAATTCTCGTCTCACTAAGAAAATAAGAATCTGAAGTAAAATATCTCAACAAAATAGGATATCAGCTTTTCCTCTCATCAGTTCTAGGACTGACCTATCGAGGGAACCTAAACTCTATTACAAATCACAGCACGAACAATCAATTTTAACATGGTTCGGTAAATTGCCTACGTCCACGGGGAATGAGGGGGGGGATCTACTATTAGAGAAAGAGAATATAAATGGGTTTACAATCACATAAATTCTCACAAATTAAAACCCTCAAATAACTCTCAAACCTCACATAAATCTCTCTCTCAAAAGGGACCATTGCACAGTCGACAGCTTTTCCCAAAACTCGACGATTTTCCTCTGCCTAACACGCCGCCCTACCTTTGCACAGCCGCTTACGATTTTTCTTTCCCCCTAGCACTTGCCCACAAACCTAGAAACCAATTACAGCTATATATATAGCTACAATCTCGGTTGGGCCTACTATGGGTCTATCACGAGACGTTCCCAAAACAAAAAAATGTTTCCTGATGAATTTGTGGCCCCCACAAGCACGCTTAGCTGCTCAACGTTGTGGCCCCCCCACGTGCTTCACAATTCTTCACCTCGACGAAGTTTTTCCAAAATTAAACCGACACCAACCAAAACAAATGGCTCACTTGTTATGTCCAGTACGAAGTGAAACGATTCACGACAACGGACTCAATCCATAACAAGTCGAGACCCAAATGAGAATGAGACCACTCTCCAAAAGTCGGTGTATATTCACCAAATCGGTTGTATCATAAATGACTGCCTACGTATCTCATTGCCCAGAGAATCAAGCCTTCACGTAGTTCACCCAAATGGCCGCGAATGGTCTCAATCCAATAGAAGAGTTCACAACCCTTCTCCAATATCATCAACTCTGCGGCTGATAGAACCTCCAATGGCTTCAAAGTGTAACGAATCAAATATCTCCACCTGAGGTAAACTAATGGTCATATCCAACTGCGAACTATGTTTACCAGCTGCACTCAAATCCAAAAACAACTCATCATCTGCATCCAAATCCAAATGATCTTCAAGCTGTGTCACCTCAGCTGGAATCCCAAACGATACAGAATGATCTGGAGTATGTAGAGTAATCTCTATCCAATGTAAAGTAGCATCACTCTTTACCTGTTGTGATACCTCTATGATCTGTCCAAAACTCTTCACCTGCTGAGAGTCAATAGGCACCCTCATCGAAGCCTCGTCCAATGTGATATTACCAGACCAAATATCCAATTGAGTTTTACCTCCAATCACAGCAGTTGACAACTCTTTAATAGGATGCAGACCAAATATCCAATTGAGTTTTACCTCCAATCACAGCAGTTGACAACTCTTTAATAGGATGACCCAAATATGTCGAAGCCTCAGTCCAGAAACTCTTCTGCAGACCATTGCTTGACAACAAACATCGATCCTCCTCCAGCAAGACACGGTTCTCTAAATTTGTCATCCTATCTACTTGCCCTAAGATTTCTTTTCTAACGAAGTGTCTCAAAATATCGTGAGCTCGGTTCTAATACAGAAACAGATCCATCTTGTACCTCCCACCAAAATCAGAATGAAGTATCTTCACCTTTCTGTCTATCACACACTTTTTTAATCTGTTGGAGACTACTAGGACTTTATCCAAAGGGGATTTGGTTACAACCCAAACACGCCTAGAACAACCACCAATAAAGAAAACTAAACATCTATTTCCTCCTAATGATACCTCCTTGAAAGGCCCTCAAACATCCACGTGAACCCTATCTGAAAGACCTTCCGTGCGGTGAATAGAGGTGTCAAACTTCAACTCGGTTTTCTTGCTCACATCAAAGTGTTTATTGGATTTCAAATTACAGATCAATGTATTCATCTTCAAATCAATACTGGAATGACTAAGCCCCAAATACCGCAGTCTAGTCGAATCAACAGAAGTCGCCAACTCTCCACCTATCACTGTATCTCTAATCAAATAGTACAGGTTATTTCTCCTGATGCCTTTCATCACAATCAAAGAGTCTGCCACGATCTCGAGAACCATGTCCTCAACACGAACCTTCAGACCCTCTCCAACCAAAGCTCCAATTGAGATCAAGTTTTTCCTCAAGAAAGGAATATATCTCACATCATATAATCTCTAACAGTCCCGTCAAACATCTTGATGTGAATTCTTCCTATCCTAAGGATCTGACATGCACGGTTATCTCCCATGTACACCACATCACTATCCAATTTCTCAAAACTGAAGAACCATTCCCTTCTGAGGCACACATGATAGGTCGCACTACTATCCAACATCCACTCTGATTCCTCCGAATAGCTACCTATAGGACTGATAGAAAGCGAATAAATAGAAGTATCAGAAATATTAACATCCGATATAACGATATTTGCTTCTGATGATGATTGCTTCTCTTTTCCCTTCTGTTTATTCTTCATCCATTCGTCGAGCTTTGAACAATCTTTCTTCCAATGATCAGTCTCCTTACACCAAGCACAGTGATCTTTTCTAACTGTAGGATACCCTACTCTAAACTGTGACTTTCAATTCTTTCGGTTTGGATACTTTCCTCTTGCGACCAATACCTCCGTTATCGGCTCAACTAAAGCTTCATTATCCTTCTTTCGAAGTTGATAGTTCACAAGTGCAGGGGTGACCTCACTATACAAAAGGGACATATTTCCATTAATTAGGGTAAGAATAAAGGTCGTGTATTCCTCATCCGGCAAGGAACTCAACAACAGCAACGCTTTGTTCTCATCTTCGATCATAACATCCACATTCGTTAAATCCGTAAGAAGCTTCGTGTAGTGGTTCATGTGATCACTAATGGAGGTTCCCTTCTTTAATTGGAAGCGATAAAGCATCCTCTTCAAATGCAAGCGATTTTCCATACTCTTGGTCAAATACTTGCTCTCAAGGGTCTCCCAAATCTTCTTTGAAGAAGTCTTATTCATTACATCATACTTCAAATCTTGTGTTAAACAAGACCTAATAACACCACACGTCGTCCGATTCATCTTCTTCCAAACCTTCTTTCAAATCTTGTGTTAAACAAGACCTAATAACACCACACGTCGTCCGATTCATCTTCTTCCAAACCTTCTCTTCAATATCATCTGGCTTGAGACCTAATAACACCACACGTCGTCCGATTCATCTTCTTCCAAACCTTCTCTTCAATATCATCTGGCTTGTCATCCAACTCTAAAGTGTCTTCCAAATTTTACGCGTTCAGCGCATCCAAAACTTCGCATCGCCAAAGTCCAAAGTTGTTTGTGCCATTAAATTTCTCCACATCTATTTTTGTAAAATGGATATTCAAACTTTGAATGGTCTTCATATCAGAAGTATCACCCTCAATACCTTCTTTCCCGGCCATATTCCTCAACACACCAACTACCAATGCGGAACAAACTGAAGAATAGATCCAAACTTGAGAAATATCAAGTCTTTACCAAAAAAGATCTCACGTTTAACTCCAATTGAAACCTTAGATGAGCTTTCAAAGTGATCTACTCCTTCAAATTACCCAAGCGTAGCCCGAACTCTGATACCATTTGTTGTGCGCAACGAAAATTTCGGTAGAGTTTCTGGTGCACAATAAGAGAGAAAAATCGCTATAAGAATTTCCGTCTTACCAAGGAAACAAGAATCTGAAGCGAAATATCTC
This sequence comes from Asparagus officinalis, assembly GCF_001876935.1. Classification (NCBI taxonomy): domain Eukaryota; kingdom Viridiplantae; phylum Streptophyta; class Magnoliopsida; order Asparagales; family Asparagaceae; genus Asparagus; species Asparagus officinalis. Next base: position 2,892,487 of record NC_033795.1, on the reverse strand, counting down.
AACAAAGTGGGATATCAGCTCTTCCTCTCATCAGTTCTAGGACTGACTATCGAGGGAACCTAAACTCTATTACAAATCACAGCACAAACAATCAATTTTAACGTGGTTCGGCAAATTGCCTACATCCACGGGGAATGAGAGGGGAGATCTACTATTAGAAAAAGAGAATACAAATGGGTTTACAATCACACAAATTCTCATAAATTAAACCCTCAAATAACTCTCAAATCTCACATAAATATCTCTCTCAAAAGGGGCCATTGCACAGTCGGCGGCTTTTCCCAAAACTCTGCGATTTTCCCCTGTCTAGCACGCCGCCCTACCTTTGCATAGCCGCCTGCGATCTTTCTTTCCCCTAGCACTTGCTCACAAACCTAGAAACCAATTACATCTATATATATAGCTGCAATCTCAGGTGGGCCTACTGTGGGTCTATCACGAGACGTTCCCAAAACAAACAAAAAATGTGTCTCCTAATGAATCCGTGGCCCCCACAAGCACGCTTAGCTGCTCAACGTTGCGGGCCCCCCATGTGCTTCACAATTTGGCTACTAAACATTTATGAAAAATACTTGTCGTTAATATATATATATAGTTTGAAAACTCATTTGGAAAGCGGTTTTGACCAAAAAATCCAACAATAAGTTCTTATAGATAATTACAATGTCAACGCTAGAGGCTTACAAAAAATAAATTGATGGCATTCATCGTTCTTTATTAGTTGTACTACTGTTTTTGCTTCCAATTCAAAATGCAATTACCAAAGTTAATTCCTATATAATCCTTAGCAGTTCAGTTAACCTACACAATAACGTATACTAAGCTACATTCACAACAAAAGCCCGCATGCTGCATCCAAGCCTCCCAGTAAATCAATAAAAAAACATAGAAGAGAGCCAAAATATCAACGATAATTTGAAGTGAAAAAAAAGGAAAAAGGGATTTTACTTGCGAGGATACAGGACCACGAAACCCTAGATCCAATCTCACACCGACTGAAGGTCCCAAATCTGGAACACAATCAAGCCACATTTAGCTCTACTCTTCTCCTGGTAAAACATCGGCAGTTTAGATAATCGATGGTAAAGAGAAAATTGAAAAGAAATCAGCCCAAAATTAGAGTTCTTTCATACATAAAAAGCACCTGATCTCTCGCCCCAAATCTTGAACATAATCAAGCCATTTTTAGCTCTGATCTTCTCCTGATAAAAACATTTCTATCTTAGACAAAGCAAGTGAGAAGAAAAAACTGAATAAAAAAACCCTAATTCTAGACCTTTTACAAAGAAAAGTTACCTCATCTTTCGGCCCCCAAATCTGGAAGAATCAAGCCACGTACGCTTGAGCGCCGATCTTCTCCTAGTTAAACATCGGAATTTGGATGAAATTGAAAATAAGCCCGAATTCTGGGGTTTTTTTGCATAAAAATACCTCATTTTGGCTCCCGGTATTCAACCCAAATCCTCAATTGAGAGAGAGAGAGAGAGAGAGAGAGAGGCGTTGGAGGACGCGGGAGATTGCATCTCGTTATTTATAATCGATGACTTTTTTGGGGAATGACGTGACGTGGTTTGAAAAATATCTGGGCCGGGCCCACTTAGCCAATATTAGACGATTTGGCAATACCGTGAACTGGGCCGTTTTAGTCTGGCTCAAATTAGCCAACAAAAAACGTTGTAACAAGATGCGTAACTGG
>NC_033795.1:2835713-2890781 GCF_001876935.1 Asparagus officinalis | reverse complement strand
CCTTAGTTTCTAAATATTCCAAGTAAAGTATCACAAATGAGGATTAAGTATATATATACACTTAAACAAAGCGTTTGGTAAATGCAAGCGAATCTCTGTGATGAATGAGCGGCTAAAGAGTCCACTTATCATTATTTTTTCACCCGTAACAAAGGATGTAGCTGAATCTTTGCGGTTAAATATGCTTATCGTTAGGATAAGAAATGAACATATCCATAAGTAGCTAAGAGATAGCTTAAGCGGGCCGATCAGGAATAGTAGTACATAATTTGTGTAGTAATTGACCGAATAAACTAGCATAGATTGAAGTGTTTAACGCATACGGTAATCGAACCTAGACCCCCCCACGAAGGAGCGACATGACTTTGTTACGTGACCTACTCAGCGGCACCTTAAGTAAGAAATAAAGAATCTAGTCACATTACTCTATCTAATAAAATTCCATCGTGTATCATTTACTAACATCCATTATTAATTGTATAAAATATGTTATGAATTATTCTTGGGACCAGAGAGACAGCTCCCCCCATTAACTCTGGACCACCTAACAGTGTTGTTAGGGGTCAGTAGCTTTCGGTTATGCAACTCACACCGATAAAGCTCAGGGCCACGTACCACATATTTTTGCGAATCAAACGCCCGCTACATCTCTCGCAAGCAAGCACTCATCATTCTCCTCATGTGCAAAAAGTCCAGCGGACAACAAAACATGTTCCCTTTTCACTCATTACCCCTGTCATCTGAAACCATCCTTGAATCTTGATGTCCATAAGATCCCCAAATAGGCTCTTGATTTGAAAATTGTAGGTGCCCATACAGGCTGCATTTGGCAAATCTAGTATCCCCTTTAGATTTTTTTCAATGCATCACTTTGAATGGTACTGAGTTGTTTTATATGCAGGAGCTCACAATTTTTTTAACGTTGATTTTGTAAGCTCCTGCATATAAAACAAATAAGACTCCTGGTAAAACTAGAATTACAAAAAAATAGAAAGTATCAAATTCTATCCTAAAAAGACTCCCTATAATAAAGGAAACAAATCATGAATCAAAATTGAAATTGTTTCCTAATCTAATTTGACTCTAAAATTGAATTTATTCCTAATCTAAATAGACTCCAACTTTATTACTAAAAATAAACTAAAGGCTGATTAATTTTCATATTTCAGCCAAAACTGTGTGTAACTGATGAGATTTTAAAAATTTGACAATCTAGTTGGCTCCGTCTCGTCGAGATAGGCGAATTACATATATAATATGTTAGAATCCGCCTTCTGAGTTGGAAGATACGATCATTTTTTTGCGGAGGTCAACAATACGTATAAATCTGTATTTAGCTCGTGATTGTCTGCATCCCCCATGAAATTGTCAGTTAAGCGTCCTACATCAAAATTGTAGGTGTACATACAGCATTTGGCAAACCTAGTCTCTCCTTTAGATTTTTCAGTGCATCACTTTGAATGGTACGAGTTGTTTTATATGCAGGAGCTCACAATTTTTAACGTTGATTTTGCAAAAGGCAAGAGGTACCTAATCTAAAATTGCATCATTTTTATGACAATTTGTAAAAGCCGGTTGCAGTTGCATTTACAATTGTTAGTTTCATCGCAAGGGTAATACTCGCAACAGAATATGCAAGAAATCGCTTTTATTAAAAGTTTCTCATTTTTCACAATTGGAGTCCTGTGAAGGCTGCAGAAGACATCCACCTGCAATATTGTATTTTCAATTATGATGGTTTTTTTTTTTTTTTTTTTTGCAAATAGATCATAAAGATGTTTAAGTCACATGGTTATTATTGTTTCTTGAATTAATCCATTATAAAAGTTTGAACAAATAACATTAGGGTCCATTATATGAGGTCGCTTATAGCTAGAGTAATGATTTATCATTTGAGGGTATTAAGATCATTAAATTTAACTAATGAGAAGGGAATAATAGTACACGAGCACGTTGGGACGAAAAGTAGAAGCAAAGATGTTGCCGTAGGGATCTAATTTGAAAAAAGTTGAAGGGTATATAATGAATAATAATGAAACAATCCATGTGATCCAACAAAAAGTTCGATATTGAACATGATCACCATCAATTTCCTTAGATCTCATGGGCAATTGGTCCCAAATCATGCATCAATTTTTGTGAGATTAGATTAAGTGCGGGGGGGGGGGGGGGGGGATTCATGATATACATAATTTTTAATCCATTTGTAATGAATGTTTCAAATTTCATCACCTTCTGTTTTTTACTAAAGAAACATGAAAAATCATTGTTTACAGTTGTTTTTAGGATGTCTTACATCAAACATGTATACGCTAATCATCACAAAATAAAGGTTTAATTGTTAATTTTATTTTATTCTATATATTTGAAATGGTCTATGAGATTATAAGTAAGCCTGAATAGCATCATCCAGCTCAAAATAACTCGTAGACAATAAACAAATAGAGTGAGAAAATGTGTAATTTTAACTTGGTGAAGAATTCATGCTTTAGCTATCCTAACCAGAAATTCTATCAATAAGCTCAAATATAGGAGAAATTTTCAAAATAGCCCTATTCCCAAATTTAATCTCAAAAATCAACCCAATCTACGATTAGTGGGTGAAATCGATCCATTTTCGGACCACGTCAGCATCGTGGTCAGAAACTGAATCTTTAAAAAAAATCAAACTTCTAATTAGTCGGGATTGGTAACCCCGACTAATTAGAAGCTCTTCCTATACAAGCAAGCGGGTTTAGCAAAGCTAAACCCCAACCAAAGTGATCGGGGTTACCAACCAACCCCGTTCATTTGGGAGCTCCATGAAGAGCTTGGATTAGCAAAGCTCTTCATATTATTGGGATTAGCAAATGTACATATTATTGAAAATATACATATTATTCGGAAATATCGAATAATATGAATCTTGAGCTAACTTCCAAGCAAGATTAAAATAAGTTTACAGAACAATACGATAAATAATTGGATATAATTTATTCAGAATTTCAGACAAAATTAAACTTGGAAGTGACTGTAGAAAAAAGAGCCTGCTCACCATTCTTGAAGGAAAATAAAAATTAACTCAAGTGCATCTTTTAGAAGGTTGATGCCAAGTTCTTCATGGAGCTTCCGCCTGAGAAAGTATTGAATTATTAAGTAAAAGCATAAGAGAAAGGAAATAATTTGTTAGCTCTTCATGGTTGCCAAATGAACGGGTTGGCAACCCCAACCATTTTGGTCGAGATTGGCAACCCTGATCACTTTGATCGGGTTTTAGCTTTTACTAATCCTGCTCATAGTGGAAGAGCTCCTAATTAGTCGGGGTTGTCAACCCCGACTAATTAGAAGTTCGTTTTTTTAAACGACCCAATTTCTGGCCATGATGGTGACGTCTGACGTGACCAAAAACTGGGTCGGTTTCACTAAGAGCATCTCCAACAACTTCTCTAAAATTTTCTCCAAAATGGGGAATCAAAAGTCATATTCTCCAAATTATTTTTACACCAACTCCAACAGCTTCCCCATTTTGAAGAATCCATTTTTTTCTCCAAAAATTTGGAGAATGCTGCAGATTTGGGGAAGCTTCCCTATTTTTTCTCCTTCATCCCTATTTTGGGGAATGAGATGGGGAATCTGTTGGATCAAAAACCTAACTATATTCTCCAAAAGTGAGAAATGGGGAAGCTGTTGGAGATGCTCTAAATAACTGTTGATTTGGTCGATTTTTTAGATTAAATTTGGGAATGGGGTTATTTTAAAAATTTCTCCCTCAAATATTATACTTTTACAACTCTGTCACATGTGAGTCTAAAGCTGGCATGTATAGATTAAAGAATAAATAAGATTTTTTTTTAAAAAAAATACATGCCAACAACCAAGAAAATCTTGAAAGCCAGTGACGTGATATCATGTTGGAAAGAATTTTTTTTTATTAAATAATATTGTTGATCACATGGACGTATAGTATATACTAGTTTAAGACCAAACAAAATCAAATCGTTGGACCATTTTAAAGAAAAGCCTTGAGAAACCTACCATCAAATTTTGATTAATTGTGGAAGTGTGAACAAAAATTTATGAGTTCAATAACGACCAAAGTTCAATCCTGGCAAAATGAATTGTCATGGACCACACAGCTCATGCCCATTTTATAATGATTCATCAATGTGTACATATATTAAAGTTTTATACTTTCATATTGCATTTAAGCTAATCCATCAATCTTTTAAAGATCATTGTGAATGCAACTTAGGGTAAATTGTAGAAGAAACATCTCACTCTTCTCTATTTCTAAAGCTTAATACTTGGGAAAAATGTGCTTAAGCCTCAAATTTGAGAACCTCATATGATTAAACTCCTTACTTTTCAAGTATTTTAATATCTTAAATAATTTTTTTAGCAGTCTTGCAATGTGATGAGATATATTTGAAGGAAAATGTTCCATCTTTTATTCACAACACAACATTAATGTTTTCTGGAGCGCTAAAAACTTGGTACATATGTTGATCACTTCTCAAAGTTACTTGTTACCATATTTCTCTTCATATTAGATGTAGCTCAAAATAGAGAACAATCGAATCATTTGTTTGCTTTCTCGAACAATGATTAGGGGGGTCGTCGTTCCGCCCCCTATTTTCAACCATTACAGGTGGTGTTGACCAGCTTTGCGATACGGACGGACACGAAGAAGAACGCATGTGATTCATCTGAGTATCCCTCTCATGTGAGGGGGTTCTTTCATATGATAATAATGCGACACAATCATCACCAAGTAAATAGAGTAGAAGAGAGAAACACTTGGTTAAGATTGAGCCACATCATTGTTTATGAGGAAACTTCTTTATATGACATAAGATACGCATCAACCTTAATTTCAAATGATGACAAATCTTAACAAATATATCACAAAGAATACTAAGTTGCAAACAAGAAAATGCACATGAATCAATTCTGAAACAAAATGGATAAAACTTGGAAGTAAACATCTAATAAGTTGATGTAGTAAGCCAAACCTCTAAGAAATTTTATTTTCCACGAGTTACATATCTACTCCGAAAACGAAAGACATATTAAACGTAGCAAAACAGAGAATTTAGAGGCTCTTTTTGTAAAATGATCGAGTCCAGCTACCCTCTGAAGCTGTTAATTAGCTGTCCAAATTTCAGTTACAACCCTCTAAATCCCATTATTCACGGCCAAAAAATTCGCTGTCTTTTTCTCCAAAATCCCTTTATAATTATTATATTTAAAAAGCAACAACAGTCCACAGCTTCAGCGTATAAAAGAGCCAACTCCTCATCTTTACTCCTCGCCATTTCTTAGGGTTTTTTTATTATTATTTTCTCGCAAGAAGGGAAAAGATTTTGCTTCGATCGACCCTCGATTTCTAAAGGTTCGTTTGTTTCGATCTCTGATTCGATTTGCGGTTAAGTATTGTAGCTCGATCAGTGAATCTTGTCGATTCGATCTATGATTCACTGGAAATTTGACGTCTTTGATGGAAACAGGATCTTTGTTTCGTTGAGATGCTTAGATTTGAAGTTGAGTTGAAGTTTTTTTTTTTGTTAGATCTGTGAACTTGAAAGATCTGAGTTTGTGATGTGAGAGAACTTTCCAACTTTTGACTGAGTTTGATTTGTACTAGAAAAAGTTTTACATTCTTTAGGAACTGGATCTAGGGTTTATTACTTATTTTAGCTATCTGGTATTGTTTTTAACGCAATAGCCTACTTGATCTCACTATTATAGTGGCCTTGAGCAACCAGAAGAAGGTTCATACAAGTGAAATTTTGTTGGGTATGCTTACTAGTTTGGAATTATTTACCAGACTGATAACTCTGTTTTGATCGAATGATGATGTTAGAATATAAAACTATAAAGGTCAACTCTCACCATAACTTAAGAGTTTTGGTGTAATTGTTAAAAGGACTAACTTTAAAATGATATCAGAGGTTTTTGGCCCATAAATAGAGCGCTCAACCTGTGGGGGGCATGTTAAGAATATAAAACTATAAACCTCAACTCTCACCATAACTTCGGAGTTTTGGTGTAATGGTTAGAGCCTTAGAGGGGGCTAAGTTTAAGAGATTACTCATTGTTTTTGAGTTTAAAATGTGGTGAGGGTGTGTATGAAATTGAATTCTTGATCAATCATACTTCTTTGAGTTGTTGGTAGATATTTACTTTTGATGTCCGCATTAGAAATTTATTTCAAAATTCTGATTTCATTTTAGTGCTTAAAGCTGAATGCATCTTGGAAACAATGATTCTAAAGGGAGTGCAATGTGAACTCATACAAACATTTGATCTGAAATTAACTATGTATTAGTATTTTGGCAAATATGGATGTTTGTATCCGTTTCATTTAATATACATATGCATATACCAATAGAGGGGTAAATAATCTGATACATCAGAATTTGAAAGAGCATGATCATAGAGAGGTTCAATCTATTTCATCACATACTATTAATAATATGGAGAATCATTTTTCTGGATTCCACATTCAATTTGAATGTTAAACTAATCTTTCTTTCCAAACATTATTCGTAAGGCCTAATGTTTAACTGAATCCAAGCCAGTCCAAGCTTTATTTTCTAAATATGTGCACAAAGCTTAGTGTCTAGAAAATATTTGCATTCACATTCATAGCTGAAAGAAGAAAACAATTACATATACCGTAATCCCAATACCCTTTCTTTTTACACTCCTATGTGCTAGTTGCAGGTACTCATGCCAGTAAGAAATTTCTTGCTTTGTAAGTAAATATTGCTCGATTTAGAGGTAATTGAGGTGATATGCTTATTGACTGTTAGAATATAAATCCCTCGGTATATCATTTTGCAGATTTTTGAAAAATGGCCGATGCTGAGGATATCCAACCTCTTGTCTGTGACAATGGAACAGGAATGGTCAAGGTTGGTAATCATTTTTTTCTCCTAAGCCGCATTGTTCCATTTACACCCCTGGCAGAAACTGATATTAGTTTTTCTTCCCATTTCATTATACAGGCTGGATTTGCCGGTGATGATGCACCAAGAGCAGTATTCCCCAGCATTGTAGGTCGACCTCGCCATACTGGTGTTATGGTTGGGATGGGCCAAAAGGACGCCTATGTTGGTGATGAAGCCCAATCCAAAAGAGGTATTCTCACATTGAAGTATCCAATTGAGCATGGAATTGTTAGCAATTGGGATGACATGGAGAAAATCTGGCATCACACTTTCTACAACGAGCTTCGTGTTGCCCCTGAGGAACACCCTGTGCTCTTGACTGAAGCCCCTCTGAACCCAAAGGCAAACAGAGAGAAAATGACCCAGATCATGTTCGAAACTTTCAACGTGCCTGCAATGTATGTCGCCATTCAGGCCGTACTTTCCCTATATGCTAGTGGCCGTACAACTGGTTTGTATCAGCAAAATAACATTCTTGCTTAATTAAAGGGGTAAATTGCAGATAACGCCTTCAGTAGCACTTATCCTCCCTCAACTCCCTGAACTATTTTGTTGGAATTTATAACTTCTAGATTGATGTTTTGAGAAGTATAAATTGCAAACAACCCCCTATCTTCAAGAGTTGAGGGGTGATAAGTGTTAATAAATGAATTGAGGAGTGATAAGTGTCATGGGTTATCTACAATTTACCAAGTGCCTTTTCTACTGACCATTCTGGCATTGTCAAATAGGTATTGTGCTCGATTCTGGTGATGGTGTGAGCCACACTGTTCCAATTTACGAAGGATATGCTCTTCCTCATGCTATTCTTCGTCTGGATCTCGCTGGTCGTGATCTCACTGATGCCCTGATGAAGATCCTCACCGAGAGAGGTTACTCCTTCACCACAACTGCAGAGCGGGAAATTGTGAGAGATATCAAGGAGAAGCTTGCTTATGTTGCCCTAGATTACGAGCAAGAGCTGGAGACTGCCAAGACCAGCTCAGCAGTGGAGAAGAGCTATGAATTGCCTGATGGGCAAGTGATCACCATTGGGGCAGAGAGATTCAGATGCCCGGAGGTTCTCTTCCAGCCATCAATGATTGGTATGGAATCAGCTGGGATTCATGAGACAACATACAACTCCATTATGAAGTGTGATGTGGATATCAGAAAAGATTTGTACGGTAACATTGTGCTCAGTGGAGGTTCTACTATGTTCCCTGGGATTGCTGATCGGATGAGCAAGGAAATTACTGCACTCGCTCCTAGCAGCATGAAGATTAAGGTTGTGGCTCCTCCTGAAAGGAAGTACAGTGTTTGGATTGGAGGTTCGATCCTCGCCTCCCTCAGTACATTCCAACAGGTGAAAATTTTCATTCCCCTAAAAGTTTTGGTTCATCGATATTCAAATTTTCTCAGTGTATCATTCCTAACTAACAAAATGTTTGATTCTTGTAGATGTGGATCTCCAAGGGAGAGTATGATGAATCTGGTCCCTCTATTGTCCACAGGAAGTGCTTCTAAGTTTGTTAAGGTTACTTCGTTCCAGTCTGGTTAGTTTCGAGTCCTGTTGTATAATCTCGGTATGTTTGAGAGTTGCGGTCTGTTGAGGATTGGTTGAGATTTGCTCATGAGATCCGTATGTACCTCTCTTAAGATGATGAGGAGCTCTTTTTCTGGAGTCGGCTTGAGTCTGTCATAGCACTTTTTTCCAGAAGTATTGTTATGTTTAACATACTACTTCTGTAGTATATGCTTGCCTGATCCTCCGCTGTTGTTTGTGGAATTTGAGGGTTTCAAGCTGTATTTCTTCCTCTGTTTAATGTTGTGTTTTGAATCTAAGGTTAGCTTTTATAATTATGTAACTCAGCTTGTCCAAGTTGTCTTCTCTTTTCGAAGAAACATCAATGTTAAAAGGACAAAGTTTGGAATTGTTCCGATTTTGGCAGTAGATAGTATGATCCATTTATGTGTGAGTATCCGCTCTTCAACGGCAACGATCTACATTACATAATGATACGCATCCAAATTGGGGTAAACCTTGCAAATGTTATCATTAACTGTTTAGAAGTTTCACACGAAAACAGCATAAACTACCGTGTTAGATAACAATATCACAAACGCTTACCTCAATAAATAGACACAAGGGATAACAACTTAAACTTGTCTCAAAAGCGTGATAAATAACAAATCTCAAAACAAAAATCAGTCTAAATTCTACAGAGGAGAAAATACATCCATCTCAAACAAAATCAATCTAAATTCTAGTAAGTACATCTATGCAGCCACTGTTGTCCATCAAAAAAGTTGCGCCCACAGTGATGGCGAGTACACTGACATGTGAGGCGCTAGAATCTCCTTCGTCATCTACAATTATTTTAAATCAGTACGAAAAAGAGGAGCCATGGGGCCTCATGCACTCTAATGGACGGTTAAAATTTCTCTAGCTACCGAACTAAGTAATCAAAGCAGGAAGGATGAAAAGAAGGGGAATAAACTAATCTAGACTTGTATATAACAGCTTGTAAGCATCATATTACAAATCGCACAGAGAGCACAGAGTACCGCACTAACAGACGCTAAAATATTCTCAAAAATCAGTGCAAACATCTCAACAAGCCCTACTAAAGGAAGCACAGTAACAGGCTCTCCCATTTAACACCATAAGCTATCTATCAACTGACTGAGCATGCTCAGGCCGATGAGTGAACTCATAATCAAGATGAACAAACGCCCGTTCAATCTCAGGCAACGACTCGAGCTTCTCCTGCAAAGCCTCCCCAATATCATGAGCTTCTCTAAGTGGCATCTCCGATGGCAACACAATGTCAACCTCCACAAAGTAGTGCGATCCAAATGTGTAGGCTCGAACTGTGTCGATGTGTCTTATAGCCTTGTGATGGTTCCAGCAGAGATATGTTAGCTTCTGGAGAAACTCTGGAGCTGCTGATCGTCCTACGAGAGAATTCACGTTCTCCAGAACTGTTGATGACCAAGTTCGGATGGTGTATAGTGCTAGCTGTAAAGATGAGGGAGGATGACGGGTTAGTGTCAATTTGCCTGGATAGTTGATGCATGCACCATGGACTACCTAATTCTATGATTGGTAACTCAATCCAAGCCCTCATGTACTGTATTGATATGATGAATACAAAACATGATGACTAGTTAGAGTAGACTCGATTGGATAGATGGGCACCAAGGAGTGCCTAATTCCTAGATCAGTATGCTCAATTCCAAGCCCTCCTGCTTCATATTGATCTAGGAATAGACAGTCCTTGGAGCAATGCATCATCCATCCAACAGATACAGTTTTATCGTTAGATAGTGTTGTGCAGTGCTACCTATAAACTGAAGATGACTAGTTAAGTCTTAAATCAAGGGAATGTTATGAGCTAAACGTAGATATTCAAATACGAGTAAACTATTCTAGGTATTATGTCCACTGAATAGATGGCGCATCGAGAGTTATTTAACCCTTACATCAGTACATTTGGTGATTCCACTTCCTCAATCACAACCATCCATTGTTAGTTGATGGTTGCGAGTGCAAACCATAGAGGACATAATAAGTGGTAGATTTGCAATTAATCATAGTCAGCTGAATATTACTAGATGGTTGTGATTAGAGAAGGGACTCTATGCTGCATTTAGACACCCAAAATGCATTATTCTCCATTGATGAGAAATTCTATGGATGGTAGTATTTAACCAACAATATAGAACAACAAACTCTAAGATTGATAGCATGTCCAAAATGACTTCTTGTCAACGGTCAGAGCAACTATACTGACATATGAACATAGAAATGCTTTAAATCAGTACTCACGATCATAGCTCCAACTGGGTCAATCCAATACTTTACATAATTGGCAAGAAGTGCAGCCACAAGCCCGATGACATTGGTGATCACATCGAAGAAGTGGTCCTGTGCATAAGCCTTGACAATCTCATTGGTGAAGGAACGGCAATATACGACCAGCGCGAGCTTCACTAATGTCACTGATAACATGATGTTGACCACCCAAGTTTCTTGCTCCTTGGTCAAGCTGAATCCATCCTCCTACACCAATTTAACCCACGCAAGCATTTCATAAGAATATGTTCAGGCTAAGCAGGTAATTACAGTACAATTTATCTCCCAAATTATGCATCTATTTTGACTCATGCACACTTGTTAATTCACGAACTCCATGCTGCTAAGTCTTTAAAGAATAATAGGAGCAATATTCGAAGGAATACAACACAAACATAGTTGAGAAAAGGACATTAACTTACATCTGATACTAATGAGCGCACTGATTCCAATATAATCTGGAGACCAAGAGTTGCCATAACAGATGCAAACACAAGGATTCCCTGCATAATAGTTTCTTTTCGTTAAGAAAAATGGAAGGCAAACTAAAGGATAACTTGGTACATATGAAGTTTACAAGAGACCGCATCAAGCTATCTCAAGGAAACTGTTTTAAAGATCTTCAAGATAAAACAGGCGATGTTAAATCAAAGCTTATGAGCTCATGAGATGCTCAAGATGAGAGTAGAAAAGTATTGTAGTGACGTAGTCATTGATTACTGAGATACTTCAAAGAATCTGCATTCACCAACTCGACAGCAGCAGAGGTATAAAGTGAAACACAATAAACTGTATAGACATGAAAAGCCTGAAAACAAAAAAGAATTAAGTAGATTTTGTATAGCAGGTCATGGTTTGGATGCTGTAATGAATAAGCAGACTCAGAAACATCGAGGAGACTTGTATTGCCAGTAGAACAGAGTATGATTCAAGTTAATTAGGTGAAAGGACTTAATGATGGACATATTCAAACGTTGCCCTCGGACTAGAATTTCACTACCTTATGAGGGCAAAATTTATGGCAGGATGTCTCCCATACTCAAAACTATAGTCTTACTCAAGTATGAGAGAGACAGGACAAGAACAATAACGTTTCTTTTGTTCCTTGTTTTATTTTCCCTACCGACTTAAGTTATGCCTACTAGGCAATCTCAAAGAAAAAACAAGTGACCATTGTATGTATATGTAAATTTGGATCCAGTTTCTTCTCAATCCTGACATATTGCCACCCCTAAGCTCATAAGGGGAAAAAACATTTATTTTCTCAGCATCGTCACTCAACTCTCCAGCAGAAGATAAGAGGGACAAATTTACAGTGACAATTGCTTTGCACCTGTTGCTAATTCTTCCATGGGGATAGACAACAATTAGCTACCAATTCTGAATGCAAGAATAAGGTGCTTTGGTACAAATAGAACGATGGAGGACTCCATTAAAATGGTAAACCTCACTGTCTTGACAACCAAAAAATATAAAGGACATCTGATTAATCAGCAGAAAGAAACTTACCAATGGCTGCATGCGCTTTTTCCCAATAGGATATTGATAAGGATTCGGTGTTTGCATAGAGAATGCAGTAAACCATAAAATAAAACCTGACAGCAGATCAAGTAGAGAATCCAATGTGGATGCAATAATAGCCAATGAGCCACTCCTTATCGAAGCATAAACTTTTGCAGCAAAAAGGACCATATTTGCTATGTTCGAAATCCTAATGGCAAAGAAACCCACGGTCAGTCAAAGTATCCATTTCGTTAAACCCTTCAAGCATTTCTATTTGCTGCTGATAATACTCCGCTACAACATCTCCAGGACCTACAACCATAAAAAAAGTTCCTTTCAGCCAATGTTTGATAAACCCCTCTTAAGTTTCATGCTTGAAACTTAACTATGCTCACATATGATGGAGTATATTAACATAGGAAACAAACTTTGTCATCCAAGAAAAAACAGGTTTATTTACTTGAAAAAGATGACAGAAATATAATCTATCAATGGTGTTATAACATCTAATTCCAATTGTTCTTCCAAACATTTGTCAATATCCTATGCGGCATGAACAGTTCTGCTAGTGAAGCCATGATATTGGAAGCGCTTTATCAACATATTATACTTGTTTACTCGAATGTTTATCTACAGGGTGCACGAAAATATATCTATTTCAGTACTAAGTTATCCAAAAATGCTAAGAATGGGCAACTCAAACATTGTCCTTGAACTTACTCTTCTTCATTAAGGAACAATTTTAGCTATATTCACTCATCAACATATCATTTATATATAAATATTTCCATCATTCTATCCCAATATCTATATTCCCAATATCCAAATTTTCACTTCGTAAGCAAATTTTAGTTGCTTTTTTATATTAAAAAATTTTTAAATCGCTTATGCATTAAAATCTCTCTTTAAACTACTCAATTATCTAAAAATTGTTTAAAATTGACACCTTGAACCGTTTCCATGGATTACAAATAATTCTCAGTCAATTACAAAAATATGATATAGATGAATGTTTAGTTTCTTCTATACCCAGTTCATAATATTAGAATTAATATAAAACTATAATCTTCGACCCTCACCATAACTTCGGAACTTTTGGTGTAATGGTTAGAGAACTAAATTTAAGATGATACAGATGGTATCAGTATAACCCAAATTAAAATTCCTCCGGTCAAGAATTTTAACTGGATTTTCTAAAAATTAACACCGCTACATGAGCCCAGGTTTCAGCCCATAAAAAAAGACGGGAGCATGTTAGAAACTATAATACATGACTCTCACCATGAAAAAAGAGAGGAGCATATTAGAAACTATAATACATGACTCTCACCATAACTTCGAACTTCGAAGTTTTGATATGATGGTTAGAAAGACTTTAATTTGAGGCATAAAGTTTCAACCTTTTTCCCTAATAATCCCAATATCAGTTTCCCAAAAATAGTATCAATGAGAGTTGTTAAAAATAATTATAAAAAAATTGTTTAAGAAACAGACAAAACCGCAACTACTCTAAAGAAATTGGGGCAAAAAATAAACGTGTTTACCTAAAACCCCAAGGCAATCTTGAAGTCCACGTGGCGGCTTCTCCGTGTGCTCCCCCGTCGAAGTTCAGTCGCCACGACGGCTCTCGCTCCCGGTCGCCTCCGGTCTCCAGCAGAAGAAGCTCCGATCCGTCCTCATCCTCACCCTCACTGGCGATCGCCGGTCTCGCCATTTCCACTCTCAAGTTTTGGGATCACAACACGCTGATTCTTGGGATTCGAGAGAGAGAGAGAGAGAGACTACGGAGAGCAAACTAGGCTACATAAAAAGGGTACATTTAAGAAGAGAACCCCTTCTATTTGGGTGATTTGAACAAAAAAATCATGAGTTTATAAATTAGCGAAAACACCCACAAAACTTTGGGGAGTTCTGCAAATCTCCCCTAACTTCCACATACTGAAACATTTTTTTTAAAGAGTAAAACTCCCTATAGATTAACAATATATTATTCTAAATAGCAGCCAACAAATTATTAATGCTAATGAAATAGTTGAAGAGTGATAAGTGCTACAGACTCCAAGGGTGTATCTACCTCGATAGAAGTGGTGTCACGTAACACCACTTCCACCGATGGGTACCTCATGTTACTATATAGCTTAAGTTGAGCTTTTGTTAATTTCTAGCATGCATGTATACAGCCACATGATGCCTATGTAACCATACACCATCATGGTCATCTCCTATCATCATATGGGATCCTAAAAATTTTCACATCATCGCTTATGCATTAAACTCTCTCTTCATAGGCTAATAGTTGAGCTACGTACTAAAAGATTATGTATTTTATAGTGTTACCAACAATGTATTTGATAGGTGTTAAAGTAAGAGAGAGAGAGAGAATCTTGGGTAAATTTCCCTTGAATTGAATATTGAGTGTGCACATATATTTATACAAGTAGAGGAGTGTGAGGTTTGTTCTCCCAAGCAATGTGGGACTAAAACCCACTACAATACACTATTATCAACAGCCCCCTTCAAACTCATGTTGGATCAAACAAAGTGAGTTTGCATACAAGAAACTGAAACCGATGAACAGGTAAGGCCTTTGTGAAGAAATCTGCAAGCTCGTCAGCGGATGAAACATGAGGAAGTAGAATTGTCTTGTCCTTGATAACTTGGTGACGGACAAAATGAGCGTCGATCTCAATATGTTTGGTCCTTTCATGAAATACTGGATTATTAGCAATCTGGATGGCACTCTTATTATCACAGTAGAGAGGAGTAGGAGTCGTAACAGAAATACCGAAATCACTGAGAAGGCGACGAAGATGAATAATCTCTTTAGCTGTTGTGGACATTGCACGATACTCTGCCTCAGTACTGGAAAGAGCAATAACATCTTGTTTCTTACTTCGCCAGGAAATAAGGGAATCACCAAGAAATATACAATAACCTGTGGTAGACTTTCTGGTAGTTGGATCACCAGCCCAATCAGCATCAGAATATGCACTAAGCTCTAACTTAGATGTAGCAGGAAACAAAAGTGAGCGAGTGCTAGTACCCCGGAGGTACCGAAAAATCCGTAATAAGACAGCATAGTGTACAGAACGTGGGGCACTAACAAATTGACTGACAATACCAACAGCATGAGAGATATCTGGTCGAGAGATGCACAAATAGACCAACTGACCAACAAGATGTCGATATCGGGTAGGATCAGATAGAGGCTCACCGTCAGTAGAGCAAAGTTTGACATTCTGCTGGAGTGGAGTATCGACAGTTGTATTATCAGTTAACTCAGCTTGATTTAGAATATCTGAGAGATACTTCTGTTGAGACAGTAATACACCCCGCGGGCCTTGAGAAATTTCTAGACCAAGGAAATACCGAAGAGATCCAAGATCCTTCATGTGGAACTGTTGTTGCAACTGAGATTTTGCGTATTGTATACCTGTCATATCATCACCTGTAATGATCATATCATCTACATAGATGAGTAATAAAACCCTGCCACGCGATGTAGTGCGAACAAACAGAGAAGCATCTTGATGACTTTCTATAAAGCCCGCTTTGAGCACAACATCGCGAAAACACTCAAACCAAGCGCGGGGTGCCTGTTTGAGACCATAAACAGCACGACGAAGGAGACATACATGTCCCGGAGGAATATTTGACCCTGGAGGCGGTTGCATATATACGGTCTCTGATAAAGAGCCATGAAGAAAAGCATTTTTGACATCCATCTGGTATAAGGGCCAACGATGAGCAGCAGCGACCGCAAGGAGAGTACGCACAGTGGGCATCTGAGCAACAGGAGCAAAGGTCTCCTCATAATCAATACCTTGTTGCTGAGTAAAACCTCTAGCCACTAAACGAGCTTTTCGACGTTCAATGGTGCCATCAGGACGAAACTTGACCTTATAAACCCATTTACTGCCAACAAGAGAGATCCCAGGAGGACAGGGAACAAT
Source organism: Asparagus officinalis (assembly GCF_001876935.1). NCBI lineage: Eukaryota > Viridiplantae > Streptophyta > Magnoliopsida > Asparagales > Asparagaceae > Asparagus > Asparagus officinalis. The sequence continues at coordinate 2,874,555 of NC_033795.1, read as the reverse complement.
ATCCCAGGTATGAGTTTGCTGAAATGCTTGAAATTCCTCAGCCATAGCTTGTCGCCACTCTGGAATTTGAACTGCCTCTTGGAAGGACTTTGGCTCAACAATAGTATGAATGGCAGCAAGAAAGTTATGAAAGATAGGTGAATAAGAAGTAACAGAAGCATACCGGGCAGGCATGACATGTGGGCGTTTGCCTCGACGAAGAGCAAGAGGAACCTCAGGCGGGGGAGATGCTGGCGCAGGTGCATGAAGATCAACAGTATTTTCTGGAGTGAGAGTTGTGTCCACAGGATATGGATTAGATGGTGTAAGAGAAGACTCAGGTGAGGAAGAGTCAACAGAAGGAGAGGGAGAGATGTCAGGGAGATCTCGAAAGGAAAATTGAGGTGAAGAAGTGGGTGATGCAGTGGACGGGGAAGCATGATCGGTAGAGTGGAGGAAATTAAAGTCATCAGAAGTAGAATAATATGGAGAATCCTCTTCGAACTGAACATGACGAGATATATGAACTCGACGAGTTGCGGGATCATAACAACGATAACCTCGATGTTCTGAACTAATTCCTAAATAAACACAAGAAACTGCTCTGGGAGACAATTTATCACGTTCGTGAGATGGCAGAAAAACAAAACATCGACAACCAAAAACGCGAACTAGATCATAACGGGGAGGATGAGTATAAACACGACTATAAGGAGTAGCACCGGAAAGAGAGCTAGATGGAGTGATATTAATGGCATGAGTCGCGGTGAGAATAGCCTCAGCCCAGAAACGACGAGGAACAGAGTAAGAAATGAGCATTGATCGGGCAGTATCGAGGATATGACGATGTTTGCGTTCAGCAACACCATTTTGCTCATGAGTGTAGGGACATGACTGTTGAAAGATAGTCCCATGAGAGGACATGATAGAGCGCATGGCAGAGGATAGGTACTCTTTGGCACAATCAGAACGAAAAACTTTAATACGAGATTGCCATTGAGTGAAAATCATAGCAGTGAAGGCTTGATAAGCAGTAAGTACGTCAGAGCGATTCTTAAGTAGGTAAACCCATGTAAAACGAGAGAAATCGTCGATAAAACTAACATAATATAAGTAGCCAGATGAAGAAGGCAAAGGAGCTGGCCCCCAAATATCAGAATGTACTAAATCAAATAAGGAAGTGGATACAGATGTACTCATTTTAAATGGTAAAGCAGTGAATTTAGCCAATTTGCAACCAGCACATGACTCAATACTAGAACTAGATGATACAGGACCAAGTACTCCAGACTGAATAAGACTCTCCAGCCTTTTATTACACACATGACCAAGTCGTCTATGCCATAAATTGGCAGGAAGCGAGGTAGAGGGTTTTGACGAACAAAGAGAAGCAACAAGAGAACGTGGACGTATGGACTCTGGAAGGTGAAGATATTCCAGAAAATACAGTTTGTGCCTCCTACGACCCGCCCCAACCGTCTTGCCCGTCTGTGGATCCTGCACAATACAAGTATCAGAAGAAAATGAGACAAACAGGCCCGCCATGCATAAAGAGCTAATAGAAATTAAATTCAAGCACAATTGTGGAGCCACATAGACGGGACCAAGTGTTAGACGACCAGATGGATCATTTTGTGGGGTAATAGAGCCATACTGAGTAATGGACAATGGTTGTCCAGCAGCTGTGTAGATAGGAGGAAGAGAGGATGAAGTAAAGACAGAGGATAAAAGTGAGGCATTACAAGTCATATGAAAGGAACAACCAGAGTCAAAAATCCAGAGATCATTCATACCAGAGACTGAAGGATTAGCTGAAGAACCAGCAAAATGCATACCAGAGAGTTGTGCGGCGGATGTAGAGGTGATATGTTGAAAAGCATCAAGTTGACGGCGAAGACTTTCAATAGCTTGAATAGTAGAGTCTGAAGTAGTAGAAGGTATAGCATTGGCCAACAATCCTGGTGTACGAGAGGGTTGAGACTGAGGGGGTCGCCGACCACGTCCAGTACCTGAGGAACGTAACTCAGGATGAAGCTTGAAGCATGTCTCAATGCGGTGTCCTTCCTTCTTACAATATTTGCAAGAGAGCTTAGATCGAGCCTGTGGAGAGGGAGCCTGTGGAGAAGTATAATTCATAACAGGAGCAGTGACAGGTACAGACAAAACAGTCTCGAGTGAAGAGGTAGGAGTGTCTGTTGACAAATTGAGTCGTGCTGTCTGCTGCCGGGTCTCATAAGCAGTGAGAGCTCCCATAACTGAGGCCAAAGTCGGAAATTGAGGCTGGTGAAGTAGTTGATCAGCCATAGTTGAATATTCAGGAAGGGACTGAAACAATTGATGCACCTCATGCCGTTCGTACCAGGCTAGCCAGTCTTCATATGTGGAATTACGTCCAGGAAGCATGGAGCGTAACTCTGTCCAAAAAGCTTGCATTTGTCCAAAATGGGACTGCAGAGATGAACTACCTTTGCGTTGTAGAGAAATGCGTTGCAGAAGATATGCCTCCCGTGCACCCGAGCACTCAGTGAAACGCTCAGTGAGACGAGTCCACATGGCCTGAGCAGAGGGAAGCGAGCCAATCTCGACAGTGAGACCAGAGCCAACACAGCGAGTGAGATAATCCATAACACGAAATTCCTGCAATTGCCACTCTGAACTCTCCTTGACATAGAGAGCACGAGCAGTCTGAAGATCGACATCACCACTGCCAGAGGCAATAGTACTGGATGAAGCAACAGTGCTGATGGACGGTGGAACTGGTCCCGTACTGGTGAGATGATCAAGCAAACCAGCGCCACGCAAGGCATTGGTGACAATGGTGGACCACCCTGCCCAGTCACTTTGATCATTGAGGGGCAAAGGTGGTTTGGGAATCTTCTCTGAAGGAGCCATAACAGCAATCTTGAGACGTTAAGATGTCGAGATGCTGTTACTAATGTCGTTCGTTTGAGGCCGAGAGACGGCTTGAAACGACGATGCCGTTAATTTGAGACCGAGAGACGGTCTTGAAACGACAATGCCGTTAAAATAACCGAGAGACGGTCTTGAAACGACAATGCCGTTAAAATAGAACCCGAAGGTTAGAATGAAACCCGAAGGTTTAAAATAGAACCCGAAGGTTAGAATGAAACCCGAAGGTTTAAAATAGAACCCGAAGGTTAAACGAGAACGCGAAACGCGTTAAGAGGCCGCAAAACGACAAGGCCAAAATATCTGGCAGATGAACGCCAAATAATTAAAAAAAATAAAAAAAAAATAAAACATTAAACGGCTGCAAAGCAATAAGGCCAAGATTTGGCAAAAGAACGCAAAAGCGTTAAAAATTTTATTAAAGGGAAATAGCCCTAGCTCTGATACCATGTTAAAGTAAGAGAGAGAGAGAGAATCTTGGGTAAATTTCCCTTGAATTGAATATTGAGTGTGCACATATATTTATACAAGTAGAGGAGTGTGAGGTTTGTTCTCCCAAGCAATGTGGGACTAAAACCCACTACAATACACTATTATCAACAATAGGGTTATTATCTAGTTTTTCCGAAATGTAAAATCTTCAAGTACAGTTGTAAGGTCTTTTAATTACTAATTATATGGTGACACTACTTTTCAGAAATCCTGGACCTGCCTCCGACAAACTCATTGCATCATGAAGATAAGGGGATACATGCAAATTATCCATTTAAAAATAGCTACCTTTCTACAAAAACAGAAACTGTACCCTTAAATATTTTTCTTGTTTGCCTCTATCCTCTCTTTCACGAAAAATCCATAACAGAATTTGCTCCTGGATGAAGTTTTCTCTAAATTTCAAACTTTGGAGAGATTTAGTACAATAACCCTAAAAGTTACGGGGTTTTGTGAAAGTTACCCGTATGAAACCAACCAGAGGGATGTACGGTTGGATTTTAATGAGGAGACGAGGACGGTGGATCTGAGGTGGACACGTGGAGGAGATCGATTGGAGAGGCACGAAAGTGGTCCGCGGAGGCGGGAAAGTCTCGATATGGTGGGCCCATGCATTTGTATGTGGATCACGTGCTTTGTGTTGTCCAAACCACGTGTTTATACGAGTAGAGATTTTTTGATGCCAATTCTCATCCTAAAACTTTTTCTCTTCTCCTTTCGGCAAATTAAATAGTTATCAAATTTTATCAGTCCTTTTGATAGAGTAAGACCACATGGAAAATTTTAGTTGAAGAATAATCGAATTTCGAGCAAAGCCTTTTTTTTTATTTAAATAAGGTTATGATGATTGTTTTTAGAATTAAGATCAATTCTTTGCTCATGAGAAGATTAGATCAAATTTAAATTATGATGATGTAAGGTAAACAATTGATCAATCTTTTTTTCAAATTGAAAGCCAATTTTTTAGAATTGGACATTCATGTCCTATTATAAATAGGAGTCTCGCTCAACTCTAATCTACTTGTGTGAACACCATGCAAAGTACGACATATCTTTTTTTTCTGCTATAGTAATCCATGTTTAATTGATACAATATTTTTTGGATTGCTACGGTATTCCGCTTCAGCTACAGTATCCTCGTGTGCTACAGTAATGTTTTTTCAAAAAAATCCATGTGCCAGTTTCATGCTTACTACGGTAATGATTGTTATAATAAATAATACAGTAGTATTTACTGTAGCATAAATAGTAAATTTTGGTTTTCCCATTTGTACAGAGGAGTAGATGATATATGACATGATTTGCTAGTTTAATGCTAATAGAACATATCAATCTTATAATAGTACAAAAGGATCTTTATATTTATAATTTTTTTTTTTAAAATTGCACGGAGAGCTTTGTTATATTATATGGTTCCCATTTATAGAAGTAGGATCTTGTTGCGTGTATGAACCACATATCCCGGATCGTTCGGGTCCACAAACTCTGGTTCAGTGATGGACCACATCGTTCGGGTCCATTGGTTGGAATATGCGGATAAAGTAAATTGCAATTTGTATTATACTATCAGTTTTAAATCAGTATAAAAAATTGCAATTTGTATTATACATTCATGTCCTGGAAGGCATTCGCTTTATTTGGCGTATGAACTGGAGGATTTCAGTGGTGGAGATTGACTCCCTAAGGGTTGTCTCCTTGGTGGACTCTCATTCTCCTTTTGCTACCATGCCTATTGCAGATGAAGTTCACGTTGGTTTGTCTGCTATTGGTTGCTCTAAAGTTTCTTATGTAATGCGCACTGGTAATGGTGTTGCTCATGTCCTAGCTTAGTCGGTTGACTGTTTGTCCTCTTGTATTTTGTATGTTTCTGTCTCTCTGTTTTTGAGACAAAGTGTTGTTGAGGACTTGGCTGGTTAGGATGTCCTACATGCCTTTTCAAAAAAAATCAGTATAAAAAATAAATAGTTAAAATATCAGGACAAATAGAATATTGTATCAATGCAAATAATATAAAAATTAATAATTACTGACTCTAACATTGATGTGAAACAATGATAAGATTATCTCGTGAACTAATGTATTAATTTTATCTCTACTTTATATATAAAGAGAAATTTGTGGTATTCTTAAAGGCAAAAAAAATTAACATAAATCATATTAAAATTTTGACATATAGGCACCTTCATCAATCCATCAACCCTTCAAAAACTTTTGAATATCTAACGTCTTTCAGTTTTCTTATTCACGAAGCCCTATTAAAAGGTGACATGCGAACATTTCAATTATTTTCACATGAGAATCGCCATCAAATTAAATCTACCCATAATTAACAAATTCTACTTTATGATCAAATATTTGCATTCCTTATCAAATCATAACTATCAATAATTTTTTTTAAAATCTAATAATTATATTTTTTTAATTCTCTTTTTCTTTACATGAAGAATGATTACTGATTTAATATTAGCCTTGCATCTAAAAAAATTATCACATGTCTGTGCTTAATTTTTTAAAGACTAAAATTTACTAAACCTCCAACATTAACCACCAAATTTTTTGGAATTCACTAGACGCATAATAACAATCTCTTTTTTACTTTTTTTTAAGAGAGATTGGTGATTTACCATTAGCCTTACATATCAAAAGATTATCACTGTGCCAAATTCCCTCCGGTTTGAGAGATATCAGCGCTTTCGTCAGTTTTGACCTTCTTTGCAATCTATAGGCAATTTTTTATGCCTACAAAGACTCAGTCAAATAATCTCCAATTCTCATAACCAGTCTTCCCCTCTCGCTAGTTGTACACCACCCAAGGCTAATGCATCTAAGTTTTGGCATGATACAATCACCTCTAGTCAGGCTTTCTTATCTCTAGTTTGATGGAAACTAGACAATGGTCTATCCTCTTGCTTTTACGAAGATAAGTGGACTAGTTATAGCTCTTTGTCCTCCATGTTCCCTCTAGCATTCAACCTAGCCTTATCTAAAAATGTCAGCATCAGATCACAAGGGTTCATGTTAGAAAATCATTAGCATCGGAGGCGTCTCATTCGTAGGCTTATATCCCCTCAGAAGATTCATGAAGTTTCTGAAATGAAATCCCTTCTATCCAGCCTTAATGGACCTAACTGCTATCTTAAGGATAAAGTTTTTTGGCCACATAACTCTTCAGGACAATTCTCTGTCAACTCTTTATATTGTATCTGTAACGCCCCGCCCCGGAATCCGGGAGTCGGTACGCTATTAGATTTGATGGACTGGCCTCACAAACCACCACATGTCTTTTCCGCACGTTTTGTCCTCACTCACACGCTCCCTAGAAAACTTCCCAGTGGGTTACCCATCCTAGAATTTCTCTAGGTCAAGCACGCTTAACTTTGGAGTTTCTAAGAGTTGGGTTCCCGAAAAGAAGATGCATCTTGATGGTATGAGTATTCCAATCAAATCTATCAATACTAATCACATCACCCTCTCAAGGGTTGGGGTATTACAAACTCCCCCACTTAAACTCGCAACGTCCTTGTTGCGCCAAATCATATCATCCAAGACCGTACCATCCGTGTGAGATTCTAGAGGTGGCTCCTACGGCCTCAAGAGGTGGCTCTTGCCCTCTCGACGTAGCACTTTGTGCCGCATAGCACTTAGCTCTCACAATTCCGGTTGGCTTTGCTCTGATACCATTTGTAACGCCCCGCCCCGGAATCCGGGAGTCGGTATGCTATTAGATTTGATGGACTGGCCTCACAAACCACCACATATCTTTTCCGCCCAGTTTCGTGCCCTGTTAGATTTGATGTATTGTTTCATGTGCTCGGGGGTTTTACCTCGATTATCAAATACTAGTTCTGGGTTTTTACCATATATCTGTGCATGATAGATGACTTGAGAGTACCAAATTTAGAATCACATGCCGAGAAGCATGTGAAACTTGTATAAGCATATCTTTTCACATATCTCCTCGATAATTGCTATTTGGTCCAGGTATCGGGCAAGACTGCATTATTTCAGTCCTTGTGATGGACTATAATCCATTAAAGTCCTCGTGTTGGACTATAATCCATTAAAGTCCTTGTGTTGGACTATAATCCATTTCAGTACTCGTGTGGATATTTAGCCACTTGACCATGTGTTAACCATTTGCTAAGCTATGAGTATGACACTTATCTGAATCAGGACATGACACTTATGAAGTTTTAGACCTTTGGCACTTATTTGATTTCGACGGAACACAGTAGTTTATGTTCTGAGATGAGTTACATTTCTCTTCATTATTGTTTCTGTATTAGACTTTGTGTTTGGTACTTAGGGATTTACAATTTGAGATATAATGTATATACATGAGGGTTTCCTTGTATGGATTATTTCGCTCGACGTACCTATGCTCGTGTTGTAAATTTCTAAATACTAAAATCCCTTTTTAGTTAAGGTTTATGAATTTGAGACTTATTATGTATTAACTGTATTTTCTTATACAACGAGCCATATTCCCTTGGGGTTGGTTGTGATGTTACTCGCTAGCGCTTTGACGCTCGTTGTCCCTCCCCCTTTCAGGTAACGAGTCAGGAGCCCGGAGAGTCGCAGGTTGATGGCGATGCATTTTAGCTTCAGCTGTCTAGTTAGTTATATATTTTATTTGGGGCTCCACTTTAGATTTTCTTTTGTGTAGACATTTGAGAGTCTTGTTCTAGAAGTTGTAAAGGCTGTGTGCCTTATTTCCTCTTGTCAGACATTTGTATTTGAGACTTATTGAGTATTCCAGTTATCTATTCAGATATTGGCTATGTATTTCTGTATGTTGGATGATGAGATATTTATGTGATTTCATTTCATCGGTATTTCTTCTGTTATCTTTCACTTGCTTTTGTACCTACACCTGTTGTTGATTCTACTAGATAGATGTTAATTGTGATGGTGAAACATGTTATTGCACGGTGTGGTGCATGGCAGGTTTGACATTCTTGGTTTCACCTTGGACTGCAGCCTTGTGTGAACCCAGTGGCGTCACAGTATCCTATCTTCTAGTGGTATCAAAAGTGATGCATACAACCCCATTTGGAAAAAAAATTTCTCCCCATCAAGGATAAGATTTCTCTTGCCTGCTCCACAAGCACAAACTTCACACTAAGCACAACCTAGCTCTCAAAGGTTGGTCAGGGGACACAGCTTGTTCTCTCTGTAAAACTGCAATGCAAACGTATTCACATATGTTCTGGGAATGTCCAATTGCCAAAGAAGCTTGGAAACCTCTACTGCAAAGGTTATGGTTGAATATCAGCAACCGAGACTTTGACTATATCCTTCACTCTCATGGTTCCTTCGTCCCTAACACACAACATCGTCAGCCGTGGCTTTCTCTCCTCCATATCTTCTGTTGGTGCCTTTGGAGAGCTCGAAACGACCTGAGTCTATACAGACACTGATTTCTTCTCAGCAGTTAACGACTAATGCTTATTTCTTCATAATGTTCTGGTCAGGTAATTCATCAAGGAAATAGCAGGGCAGACTCACGCGACAGCCAGCAATCTGGGACTGCAGGACCTGCATGGATCCGTCTCGGACATGGTGGGAGATAACTTCTGAAGTGCGCTCAGCCTAATGGGTTTATTTTGATTGTACATAATCTTTACTGCCGAAACTTGCTTTCCCAGATGAACTGTGTTATGTTAGTAGGCGGAGACAGAGGCGATCGCGCCTGCTCTCGGCTTTTGTAATTAATTCTGATTAGTAGTTTGGGTTAGGACGATTGACTCGCTCTCGACTCAAGTTTCGAATGACGTCAAAGGACCGCTCTTTGCTCTTGGCGTGAGTGGGCACTCTTCCTAACTCATGGCTTTGTACAAAAAGTTCTCATATATGATATATGTATATATACATCTTCTGAATAGGGCATTTAGCCCTATTTTCGCGTCAAAATATATATATGTGTGCGCGAGCACGTGCTAGCGTGAGAGAGAGAGAGAGAGAGAGAGCTAGTGTGTGTGTGTGAGAGAAAGACGGCGAGATATTGTGAAGCATACAAGGACAAGTTAGACGTTCAAACTGTCTCCGTTTCTTGACTTTGGTCTAGTAAGGTAAGGACCACTTTTTTGGCTGAAGAGCATGAGGCTTTATTTCGCAAAACGTGACGCATGATAAGAGGCAACAGGGCTCAGATTTAATTTCCTTCGAAGTTATCTCTCCAACTAGAATTGGGTGCGCCCGGGGCATGGGCCACTTAAGTGCAAACGTGTCGCTGAAGAAGCACGTGGTTTGCTTGCTCCGACCAGGCGCGCGCTTGTGTCGGCCTCGTGGAAAACGCACGCTAAAGACACGTGCTTCATTCACTGGCTCCATTTTATTCTGGATATAAGTAGGGGGGTTTTTTTTTTTCTTTTTCACAAAACCACCTATAAAACAGGAGGAAAATACAAGAAGCAATTTTCAAGTTTAGCTTGTATATAAATCATCTTTCAAGCGTGTTCCCTTTGCGATCAACCAACCTGATCTTATTTTCTGGTTAAATTTTAATTAATATCTCCAAAATATCCTGGAAAACGACACCGAAAAGTATGTAAATTTGGTTAATAATACATATCGCGTGCCTAGCGCATGTATTCTTAAGGATATTTTTGAGATTTCAATTGAAATTTCATTAAAAAAAATAGGTCAAGGTGGCTAACTGCAACCTCTTTAAAGCCGGTTTATGTATGACTTGAACTTTAAATATGGTTTTCGTATTTTTCTCTTAAGAGACCAAATCATAGACAAATGCTCTGGTAAAATTAAATAACAATAATTCCCATATAGTTAGAGGTAATGTTGCACTGCAAAAAGTGAAAAATAACTAAGCAGTAATAAGTACCCAATGGACAATTTTGCCCTTTACAAAATTGTTATCCCAGTAGACCCCCTGTTTGTTACACGCACCAACAAGCCCGTGATGAAATATTAGATGTGAGAAAATTTTTTGAACGATTTTTTTTAGGTTGGATCCATCATGGTAAGTAACTGTTACAAGAACAAGTACAAAGATGCACATAAAACAAACTCTAGGAACACTTGCTTTTTCCAAGAGCAAATAAATAATCAGTCTTTATACTACATCATCCTTTGATTAAAAAAAAGGAGGGAAAAGAAAAACCCAATTCTCCCTCACTCATTCTCCACCTCTTCCTTCATCACTCGTCGTTCTCCCTTTCCTTATCCACTAAAAATTCGACGAGCTCTTAGCTGCGTCGATGTCAATAATTTAGCACTCTACAGCTTATTAGCTCTACAAAAACACAATTAGAAAATTCTACGACTTGTTCTCTGAAGTAAGAGCGATGCCCTCTTCGGGATCAGATGGTACTACTGGCTTCTGTTCTTTAGCTTTCAACAGGGTTTTGGCGTAAAGAGTGCCAAATACAATGGCCTGTCAAATAAATTAGCTTTAGTACAGAATTCTCATAGCATCAAGTATCAAACATTAATATATATAAATAAAAAAAATAAAAAACTAGGGAACTCTTACAGCTCCAACATATTGTTCCCAGCTAAGGGGATGACCAAACCACACACATGATAGCAAGATGCTCAGCAACTGAACCAAAATTTAATGAGCTCGGTGAACTTGTCTATTGGAGCAGGGAGAATACGAACTTTACATGTATCAGATCAATAAGAACTTTACCTGTCTCGTTGTCATTATGGTGGCAAATGTTAAAGCTCCAAAAGTTCGGATTGTGTAGGAGATGAAGAACTGACTAGCGGTTGCTACCTAGATAGTCAAGATATGAAATTTTGGTCAGTGACGTACTCGCTTGTTTCCTTTTTGCTTCTTTATGATAAATGTAAATTTGCAAGAAAGTTTAAGAAAAGGAAGTTACACAAAGGGGGCGTTTGGTTGCTTGCAATTGTAGTTGCAATGCAAGTGTCACCTACATGCAACTGAAACTTTGCAACTCTTCTTGCAGGTAACTATAGTTGCAATTGTTTAGTGCAAAATTTAAATTTTGCAACTTATAGTTGCAGTTGTTTGATTTTGCTTGTGACTTTACCTATGTAACTTGTTTTTAACTATTAAAATATTGTTAAAGTTATTAATTCCTTTTACACTTTAAAATATTTATTTTTTAAAAATAATGGTTTTTATTATGAAGTAAATTGACTTTTAAAATTTTCTTAAAAAGGTTTTTTGATAAGATTATATTTTTAAAAATTATATTTTATTAAAAACTTATTTTCATAAAACAAGATATTTTTCTAATAATATTTTTAGGTTACAATATATTTTTGCAAATGAATTTCAATAAAAAGTAAATCTTTTTCATAAACTTTTTTGAAATTGAATTTTTTTTGAAAATATTATTTTAACAACGTATAATAGGATTCAAAGAAAAAACTAATTTTAGAAAGTAATTTTTTAAAAATATTACTTTTCTTAAAAATAACACTTCTTTAATTTATTTTTACCAAAATATAATATATATATTTTTTAAATGCTTTTTTCAAACAATCCCAAAAAAATAATATTTCTTCAAGAAGAAGTTTTTTTCCAAAATATATTATTTTATCAGAAAATAACATTTTTATTAAAATATTTTTTATCAAAAAATAATATTTAAAAAAAACTATGTTATAAGAAACTAATATTTTTCAAAAGAATAATATTTTTATTTTTTCCAAAATAATTATGTTTTTATATAATAATATTTTTCATTGTTTTTAAAAAATAATCATCTTATAAAATATCTTTTAAAATATTACTTTTAGAAAAAAATTCAGGAATATAATATTAAAATAACTTTATTTCTTTAAAAAATGTTTTCCAAAATATTATAATAATAATTCTTTTAAAAATTATTTTTAATCTTTAATAAAGTTCTTATATTTTTTGAAATATTAAGTAATGATTTTGATTTTTGATAAATTTGTGTCATGTAACTAAGCTGCGACTGTGACTTGTAACCATTTTGAACGTAAGTCATATGTTGCAACTAAGGATTTTTGCAACTATGATTACAATTGTAACATTGAATTGCAACAAAACAAACACTTGCAACTGCACAAAATTGACCCAATGGCAACCACTCCAGTTACAAGCTACCAACGCCCCCAAAATATGAAAGATTGAAAAGAGTGCTTACGCTGGATAGTAAAATAACATCATAGAAGCAGTCTAGCAAACGCCCCCAAAATATGGAAGATTAAAAAGAGTGCTTACACTGGATAGTAAAATAACATCATAGAAGCAGTCGTGATGGCGAAACATGAATTCTATTGCTGAAACAAGATGACCCTGCAGAACAAGTCCTACATCCATAGAAATTTAGAAGAGAAAGAAGTGTCAAATAACATCAAATCATCAAAGAACAAATTCATATATTGTACAGAAAGATGTTACATGGATGATGCAAGTGCACAACATGACATCAAATCATCAAAGAACAAATTCATATATTGTACAGAAAGATGTTTGATCCCTACATGGATGATGCAAGTGCACAACTCTTTAATTGCAAACTTTAAACAAAAATCAAAAAGTGAGAAGTTACAGTAAAAATGATCACTGGACAATATAAAGTCAGTCATGAAGAAACAACTGGCAATCTCGGGATATATTTGTAACCAGTCTCAAGTATTTTCCTGGTTGGGAATACATTTTAACAACAATTACAAAATACCCAAAAAAAAATAACAGTCGCAGTGACACTCTTTTAAGATGTTGCTTCAGTAAATCAAATTATCAGATAAAAAGGTCCTTGTTAAAATTGATACTTCAAAGAAGTTGCAATATATCTTGGTTAAGCCAATCAAGGTGATTACTTTTTTCTATTGGTTTTCTTCCACTGAGATATAGTTAAGTGATTGGAGGTGATGTTTGAGTACGGTAGTAGAACTAATGACCATATACTCGTGTCATATAGTAAAATCTCTTAATTGCAGTAGTTATCCAAACAAGGTGATCTTTTCAAGTAACTTGCAGTTATATTTGAGGGGTACATGCTCATACTAAAAGCAACAGGGAAAGCTGATAATTTAAGAGCATGTTAAGTGAAACTTACCACTCAAACTGAGAACGCATGAACACATTGTTGTGTAAAATATTTGATTATGGATTTCCATATCATAACCCTTAAAAAGTTTGTCCTGGAAAGTGCTTGTAAAACCATCAAACCTGGGAAATACACTAGTTAGCACAAGCGAACAGACAAAGGGCAATAGAATAATTTTCTCATAGTAAAACCAAAATGATCCATCAAGCACTAAAAATATGGAATTACAGATAATAACTGTTTCACACTAAAATGAGAAACCAGACCTATGAAAAACTAATTTATGTAGTGCACAACAATAGATCTCAGGAGAACAGTTCCTCCTATCTACTATAGGATCTGTTTATAAATGCAGAACCATTGCTAACAGTGTAAATATCGCAATCGTAAATCTCAACAGCTATGGGCCCTCTCTAAAAGCGAATATAAAGTCAAAACAAATATGCAGGTTTCCCATAACAAAAGACGGGTAACTTTCACAAAATGCCTTCTAAACTACAGGATGTTTTGCACAGCCCCCTAAACTTCATAAATTGGACAAACCCTCACCTGAACTTGTCTCATTTAAGAACGTGGATGACAGCTGTTAGTTTAAGCTATCAGCACGTCACATGGATTGGACAATTTTGCCCTAATGCGTTTTCTTATTTTGCTGAAAAAGAATTTTTTTGGGTCAGGGTAGGTAGATAAAAGAGGGTAGCTATGATTTTTTACTCTTTATGTTAACGTCATTGAGAAGTTCCGATAATTCAGGGATTTTGTACAATTTTAAAAGTTTAGGTGGTTTCTTTTTATTTAGAAAGTGAGTTTTTTTGGCAATTTGCCCATAAACTAATAATGCAGAGACTCACAACAGAAATAACGATAGATTTGACCATAATTCCAAATTGCATATCCTATCACAGATGCTAATATTGTTGGATAATCTTCGATATAAAGCTAATCATCATCAAAATATACGATCAGAAAATAGAAACATTCTAGAAAGTTGAGGAGAAAGAGCCACAAGCAATGGAAATACCCAAGATAACCGATCATGAGGGAGACACCCAAAAAAGTGCTTTCTCTTCCTGTATGGTGTGGGCTAATATCTGATGCCTGCAATTGAACAAAATGATTAAGCCATTTCTTAGGGCAAGCATATTGCTTAACTTAATGCAAGTATATTTTTAAGAAGGCATGTACCAAACAAGATTTTTAAGTGATACTCCTTTATTCGTGTAGTACATTCTTCTTTTCCTATTCAATGAATATATTAATATGTAACATGCAAAAAAAAGTAATATCAAATATGCATGTTGGGTTCATTACTTGGTTAACATCATCAGACAAGTGGAAAATCATACCTTCGATGTTGTCATTATCAATTAAATCAATTAAAGTCCAACTGGTACAGAACGTGAGATATCCATAGCCTTAGGTAGGAAATATAAACCGCAAATGCCAAATTCTATATGTCTCATAACTTATAAGATACTGCAGACGAATGGACTGTAAATCATGGTCTGTATAAAACTGGTCCTAACCAAAACTTCTTTTCATCCTAACTCAAACTTTTCCAGGCTTTTCTTTCCTTATCCCACTTTGACCAATCCACCTTACCCTCCCTTCCTCTCAAAGAAAGCTGCAAGGTAAAGCCAAATCAAAAGAGATACCATCGCATTCAAAGAAGATAGCCCTTTCATTACAGAGCGTTATTAATAGTTGTGCATACAATACTTCCTGCGTATCTGACATTTCAAACTTGTTCGAACCATACACATATATCAATTAAGGATAATCTGGTCATGTTTGTTTTCGTCAAAAGTTGGTTTTGACATGGAATTCATTATATCTTCGGTCGATTACAATAAATTCAAAAAAGAGATAGCCTTTTTATAAGACTTCTTTTACACAACAAAATAAAAATTACAACTCTTGAGAAACAAACGCAGGATCGTTGTTTGGATCGCTGCTTGCGTGGGATCTTTGCCTGTGCCGGGGGTGCGTTAGCCCGTGGACCACCAAATCACAGATTCTGATTGAATCGTGAGGGGTTTATGATTTTTCCTTCATTTATCGAAGTGAGAATTTGAAACGATATCTTATCAAAGTAAGATAGTCGTTCTTCTTAAGATTAAGTCAAAGCTTAAATCTCAAGGAATTGCCAGAAGCTCGGGTACTCTGCCCTCTCTGCTCCGAAATCAGACTGTGGATGCTCTCTGATCAGCCTCTCTCAAAAAATCGATTTCAGGGGGTATTTATAGCCTCCAGGATGAACAGTACTTCCGAGACAGTGTTTACTGTCTTGGCGGCCGAGACAGTAAAGCCTGGGCGAGACAGTAAAAGTCTGTCTCGCCGGGCGAGACAGTAAAGACTGTCTCGCCAGGTGAGACAGTAAAGACTGTCTCGCCTGTGAGACAGTCTATACTTGTGTTCTTTTGCCTTTTTGGATGATTTCCTCTTAAGCTGTATTTGGATATCTTTCAGTATTTTTTTGACGCCTACAGATACCCCCTCCAAAGTGTTCCAGACGTATTATTTTATAGAGGAGTCTGGGGCACTTTGGATAAGACAGGCCTTATTTGCAATCCCTTTAAGGCTTGATTGAGTAGATCATACGGAAGGACTCATAAATGGCTTCAACTCTTGACTTCGTCATCTTTTAGCCTATTCAGTGCTTTGTAGAATAACTAAAATTCCTCCGGTGCTGCGTTTATCGCGTGACCGTCGTCGAAGTCTTGAATTAGAACTGCTATTGAAGAATGTAGAGATAATTTATACTCATATACTTTATTGGAGTGTTCGGGAAATAGTTTAACCTCATATACCCGTTGGGAGGTAATCAGGTTATTCTTAAGAATATTCTGAGTAATATTCTCCAGAAACTTCCTGTTGATGGTAGGGAAACAGTTTAGACTCGTGTACCTATTGGAGTAATATGGTCTCTTTTTTGTTGGTAGAGCTCCTGGTCTCTTGTTTGTTGGTAGAGATGAACCAGGAATTGGAAAGGAAGAATTTTATATTCTATCTCCTGGTCTCTTGTTTGTTGGTAGAGATAAACCCGGAATCGGAGAGGAAGAATTTTATATCCTATCTCCTGGTCTCTTGTTTGTTGGTAGAGATAAACCAGGAATCGGAGAGGAAGAATTTTATATCCTATCTCCTGATCTCTTGTTTGTTGGTAGAGATGAACGCGATGATGGAGAGGAAGAATTTTATATTCTATCTATTGGTCTCTTTTTTGTTGGTAGAGATGAACCCGAAATTGGAGAGGAAGAATTTTATATTCTATCTCCTGGTGTAAAGGAAACTCGAAGTGGGATCTCCACTTAGAGAATCTGGATTGGTTTGAATAATCCTAACTGTCATAAGGTTTGACTATTCAATTCAAAAGTTGACCTTTCGCTCGCAAAATGAATCGAAAGGGTATTTTGGTTATGGCCCTAACTGTAGTAAGGTTTGACCAAGTGGGAGTTTTGAGACGATCCTAACTGTAAGAAGGTTTGATCGCTCGATTTGTGGACCACTCGTTCATGCAACGAATCGAGAGGGGATTTTGGCTTTGGTCCTAACTATTTAAAAGGTTTGACCAAGATGGGGATTTGAGACGATCTTAATTGTTTAAAGGTTTGATCGTTCAATTTGTGGACCTCTCGTTCATGGAACGAATCGAGAGGGGGTTTTGGCTTTGATCCTAACTGTTTAATGGTTTGACCAAGATGGGGATTTGAGACGATCCTAACTGTTTAAATGTTTGATCGTTCAATTTGTGGACCTCTCGTTCATGGAACGAATCGAGAGAGGATTTTGGCTTTAGTCCTAACTGTTTAAAGGTTTGACCAAGATGAGAATTTGAAACGATCCTAACTGTTTAAAGGTTTGATCGTTCAATTTGTGGACCTCTCATTCATGAAACGAATCGAGAGGGGATTTTGGCTTTGGTCCTAACTGTTTAAAGGTTTGACCAAGATGGGAATTTGAGACGATCCTAACTGTTTAAAGGTTTGATCGCTCAATTTGTAGACCTCTGGTTCATGGAACGAATCGAGAGGGAATTTTGGCTTTGGTCCTAACTGTTTAAAGGTTTGACCAAAGGAGGAATTTGAGACGATCCTAACTGTTTAAAGGTTTGATCGTTCAATTTGTGGACCTCTCGTTCATGGAACGAATCGAGAGGGGATTTTGGCTTTGGTCCTAACTGTTTAAAGGTTTGACCAAGATGGGAATTTGAGACGATCCTAACTGTTTAAAGGTTTGATCGTTCAATTTGTGGACCTCTCGTTCATGGAACGAATCGAGAGGGGATTTTGGCTTTGGTCCTAACTTTCCCGTGAAAGAAAGAAAATAATTTAGACTCATATACCTGTTGGAGTATTAAGGAGCAGTTTATACTCGTATAATTTTCGGTGTGGGGAAACAGTTTATACTCGTGTACCCAATGGAGTTGTATGGTCGTCTTTACTCGATATCTTTCGTCGTTATGACGCCGGAGTCAATTAGGGCTTGGATCTTATTTTTGAGTCCAAAGCAAATCTCGGTGGGATGAAGAATCCTTCTGTGGTACGCACAGTAGTTTGGATCCGTAATCCTCTTAGCTCCATCCTGATCTTTAATAGGTGGTAGCTCGATTTTGTCATTAGCGAGGAGGTATTCTAATATGGCTGGAGATTATTATGGCATGTTTGCAGGATGAACTCCTCTGTAATAGGATCTCTGCAATTCATTGCTTTGTTACGGAAACGTTTGACAAAATTGTCAACTGACTCTCCGTCTTTTTGCTTCTCATCTAAAAGGGTTCCGACTGACACTTCGGTATCATCATCGAAGAAGTTGCTGAGGAACAAACTTTCCATGTCATCCCAGCAATTGATGCTCCCTGGCTTGAGCCGTCGGTACCAATCGAAGGTGGGCCCACGAAGGATGCCAACGAATGACCGAACCATTAAAGCCTCGTTTCCAGAAATCATGCCTAAATGAGACTTAAAATAAATCAAGTGTTGAATAGGCGAGCTCTTCCCCTCAAACGGTGTGAAGTTAACTAGATTGAATTTAGCCGGGTATGGTATTGAATCCCATTCTCTTGGATAGGGACACGGAATACCTGTTTTTTTCCCTTCTTGAGCCGTCATCAAAGCGTTGATTTTGTTTTCAAGCTCTTTCATTTTCTCGTCCTCGTCTATGTCTTCATTCGAAGGACGTTGAGGAGAATGAATTAGACCACTCCCTGTGAGAGGTGCTATTGAACCACCCCTAATATCGTTATTTGGAGGATCCGTTAAACCACCCCCAGCGTTATTGCTATTAAGAGGTGTATCAGCCATAATGACTTCATCCACCTCTGGATCACTGTCATTTGTAACATTCTGAATGTGGCGGCTGGATTCAACTCTCTGACTGGACTCAGGGGGTTGAGGCCGTTGAGCTAGCAATTCTCTCATTTGTTGGATAGCTAACTCCATCTTTGTCTTCATCTCAGCTCTAATTTCTGATTGTGAGTACTTCTCTGGTTTGCCCTATGCTAGATGATGTATCATCCGAAGCGATCGCAGAACAAGTGTCCGAGAGCTCATCCTCTGATGACATCCCTTCATGCATTCTCCTGATAGCTCCTAGCTGGAGTCGAGACTTCCGTCGGGCAATTCTTGAATTGACTTTTCCTCCCGGGAAAAAATCGGGGCTTGATTCACTTGAAGGCCACTTAGATTTTCCTTTATCAACCATGTTGATGATGACTTCAGGGAATTCATCCCCTTGAATAGTGAGCTTCTTGTTGAAACGTCTCGGTTTGGGCTTTGACATTTCAGTAGAAAGTCTCTGGAACACAGAAACTTTCGGCGGAATGGCTTTAAAGCAGTTGCATTTAGGCAACACTGTTTTGATAAGTTTTTCACATACATAATGACGATTCGTTTCTTGAACAGTCCTTTTATGTGATTTGTTTCCACCTTTAGTTTGATAGTACAACTCGTCAGCATGGTGACCAGAGCAACCTATCTTCTGTTTTCGTGTTTGAACCTTGTTAACATACCCAGGATGGCTTATCGTCGCCTCTGAGCGATCCAAGGTTATGTCAAGAGTCACACGTTTAGAACCACCCCCTTGCGGGTGTGGAGTCTTAACGGGCGCCGAATGCTGATTTTGCACAACTCCAGACTTTGGAATCCAAACTTGGTAGAGTTTCGGTGGTTCTTTGGCCACTGTTTTCTTGTTCCTTTCTCGTCTTTTTTGTAATAGAGCACGGGCATGAGCAGCGTTTGCGCGACGTTTTTGTATACGTTCTTTGAGGGTTGAACGAGCCCTTTTGACTGTAGTCCATTCCTCCGTCGCTAATTTAGCAGAGATATGAGTGATTGGTCGTTGAGACAACTGAACCACTCGATGCCTCCTCGACTCTAAGTCCGCATGATAACGAACTCCGTCGGGTTGTTCCAAGGCCTTAGCTTTGACGAGCCCTCTTTGTCAGTGGCGAATTTCGATCGAATGACTCCTTAATTGGGGAGGTATGCTGTTGAGCAGAGCTGTTGCGAGTAAAATCTTCAGCAACAATCGGGCCAGAGTCTTCATCCGTAGAATTTGATAACTTCAACGAAGATGAAATCTTCCTGCATTTGCGAGGCGAGGAAGACTTTACAAATGAGGACGACAAATACTCCTCAAACTTTGCTTGGTGGAACTCGTACTCGACCATTGATTCAACCAGGATCTTAATGATTGGCTGCGACACGACGGTCTCGGCAGCGAGACCGTTGGCTCCCACTGTGATCGCCAGTTTGTTTTCGTCAAAAGTTGGTTTTGTCATGGAATTCATTATATCTTCGGTCGATTACAATAAATTCAAAAAAGAGATAGCATTTTTATAAGACTTTTTTTACACAACAAAATGAAAATTACAACTCTTGAGAAACAAACGCAGGATTATTGTTTGGATCGCTGCTTGCGTGGGATCTTTTCCTGTGCCGGGGGTGCGTTAGCCTGTGGACCACCAAATCACAGATTCTGATTGAATCGTGAGGGGTTTATGATTCTTCCTTCGTTTATCGAAGTGAGAATTTGAAACGATATCTTATCAAAGTAAGATAGTCGTTCTTCTTAAGATTAAGTCAAAGTTTAAATCTCAAGGAATTGCCAGAAGTTCGGGTACTCTGCCCTCTCTGCTCCGAAATCAGACTGTGGATGCTCTCTGATCAGCCTCTCTCAAAAAATCGATCTCAGGGGGTATTTATAGCCTCCAGGATGAACAGTACTTTCGATACAGTTTGTTGTAACTGCCTTCCCACGTTTTCAAACTCCGTTATTTTGGCAGTTGTCAACGTGATTCTCGCCCACGACGTTTCCCATGTTCTTTGGCAGTTAATGGCCACGTGTCGGCGGTTTATAAAACAGTTTCTGAGCCTTTGAGAACTGTCTCGCACGGAGAGACAGTAAAGACTGTCTCGCGCGGAGAGACAGTAAACACTGTCTCGCACGGAGAGACAGTAAAGACTGTCTTTTTTTCTTTGATTTTTCGATGATCTCCTCTTGAGCTGTATTTGGATATCTATTAGCATTTTTTGACGCCTACAATGTTCATGCTAACTCAATTTCTCCAATTTCATGTACCAAAATCCGAAAGATTTTTAAGGAGATACTTTTTGTTTTTTTTTTCAAATTCACGGATTGTATTGCCACTTTACAGATCTGGCCAATGAAAATAGAGGAAGTTGTCATGATCCAGAGCTCATCACGTCAACGGTTGATATATGAGTTCTCTTTTAACTTAATTACTCAAACTATCTGCTAGATTTTGTTTCACAATTTAATAATAAAGCGTGTTTAACGAACAAACAACTTGCTTTCTTAATTCTTCTATTGACTGAGAAATAAGATATATGATCCTAGGCACATGTTTGTGCTGTGAACAGACAAACTCATAGCAAGACACGTCACAGAATGAAGAAAAGTGAGCAATTAAGAAGTTAAGACAAGTATGCAGCTATTCACGTTAAAAACAGAAAATTGGACAAAGAAGATTTAAGAATGGTCATTACCGGATATAATATGAAGAATGAACAACCTAATGTCACTAGTAAAGCAAATAGATAGTCTTTCCCATTGTATTTCTTTTGCATTATAACTGTACCCCAAATCTGCAACAGCAACAAGAAACTGCATCAAAAATGTTAGCTGTTGTAGTTCATATAGTAATTCATACATAGAGAAAAGGAAATTTTACAAAAAGAGCAAATCACTTTGCTTATTAAACAAAGAAGAATCGGATTCTTTAAAACTTAAGTGAAAGTATGAAGTATTGATTTACAAGGATTATGACACCAGCAAGTCTACAGTGTTGAAAGTTAGAATTACTTTGTATTCGCTGTTGGTTATTTGTACGACAATGGGGATGCAGTTGGAGACAAGATACTAATTTCATGAAGAACCAGAGGTCCACAGTTGACATACAGGAGAGCAAGAAGCTGGGAGCAAATGCCAAGAATAGATTCATAGAATACATAATATCTTACATAAATATATTTATGTAAGATATACAGGTAAATAAAAAGAAAAGACTCGTTAAAAGCATATCTTCGTGTATAATTAATGTAGTGAATATGTCATGACGCATACTTATTCACATTATAAAAGACGTGCAAGATATTAACTTACTCAGCATATAACATCTAAAAGAGAGACTTACCATCACAGGTATCATTTTTGCACATTTTGCAAGTGTCTGTACTGGAAAGCTAACATATTTCAGGGCCTGAAAAACACCAACTATGTCACTTAATGGCTTCTTGGTCCACAGATGATATAACATAACAACCTCTGGAAAAAAATTTCAATTCTTTAACTAGGAAAAAGATTATCAAGTCACACCAAAATGTGCAATTACCTCATATTGGCATGTAGTCGTAAGTATGTTAGATATTGATATAGCACAATACTTATAAATTGGAGCCACTGGATCCAAAGCCTTCTTACTAGCCTGTTAGAGGATGTCAGCAATCAGCAATGTTCAATTTTTATAAGTAATGGTGAAGAAATTGGAACATAACTAGTTTACCAGTAAGGAGCCCGCAGATACTGCAGAAGTTGCTATGCGATTACAGAAAACAAGAAATAATGAATATCTAAAGTATTCTTTATTTTTCCCATACGGAACTCTCATAATCTTTTCCTGCATGAAAAAAAGAAACTGAATTGGTTCCATGTTTCCACTGAGCTTTGTAACCAACCAAATTATACTCCATAACCATTGAGTTCGAAAAGAGAACAGCAGCTTACTGCAGAACTTTACTAGAGATTACTGGCAAGGTGGGTGAAACTATATAAACATAAATAATAGGCAATAACAGATATTAAACAGAACTCTAGCAAAACAAGTGGAAGTGTATAAATAGCACACTTAACAGAAAGGTAGTTAAGAAGTTAGCGAAACGGACAATAAAGCTTGAGGGCATAAGGAAAACTACAGAAGCAGAGAAGGGGATAAGAAAGGCAAGGCATTTTAAAGAGATCACCGGCTAAGATCAGAAGTAGAGGGCAGGGACAAAATTTTGTGATTTGTACTTACCACGCTTCTATTCATCTCATTTAAATCTTAGGCCTAGATAAGTAAATAGTTTTTTTTTATTTTCATCACATGAACCGCCAAGTCAAAGTCCTGCTCAAGCTGAACAGGCATAGAACCATCACAAACTAAAGCACAAATCCTACTGACACGTCAGAAATGGGGGGGGGGGGGGATGCAATATATAAGTTTTTACTCCAATATTTAGCCTTTGCTCCCAAACTACCACCTCTATTGTCAAGGTTACTAACCCTCCTAGAAACTGAAATTTGTACAAAGGGTTATTCTTATTATTATTATTTTTCTTTTAAAAACACTCTCAGGCCAAGCATTAGTAGAACAAAAATAACTCCACTTTCTTCCAAGTCTTCAGACTAGTGTTTACAGTGTACAATCAAAGTTCAGTCTCATGCCTTACATGCATCAGGCACACTAAAACTAATCAAAAACTTTGATTGAGCTCGGGACATCAAAGAATTAATTTTTTATAAAAAAGAAAAACGAATGCTTTTGATCAATCATTATCGACTGCAACAGAACACTTAGCGTCAAGATTTATTCTTTCCACTCCCGGGGACTTCAGGGCTCAACGTTTCGCAATTTAACACAAAATCCCAGCCTGAGCTACCTAAATATCAATCGGTCACTTGCATGTATAAAAACACCATTCATATACGGAAATCACAACCAAATGAATAACAAATAATCAATAGCTGAAGACAATTTAAACAAACGATCACTTGCCTGAAGAACGCCGTAGATGACGAGGGTCGACATGATTCCGGCCACCGCAAACGCGAACCTCCAAGCCCTGCTCTCCTTCACCGGGGCGGGCACGGGTTCCGCCATCGCTCCGCATCCACAGCTCCAATTCGCCCGGGATTTCTCTCCCTTGATGATTTTTCAGTGAAAACCTACAAAATTAGGGCAACAGAGAATTTGGGATCGAGAGAGAGAGAGAGAGAGAGAGAGATTTTGGGGGTAAAAATAGAGACGAGGGTTTTAAGGATTCGGTGAATTGGGCGGCGGAGGGAATTATGCGCCAGCGAGATGGGAGGGGTATGAAACTATTAAAATGGATCCGGACGTTGAAGTTTAAATAATTACAAGCGGACAAAAAAATTACTTGTTAAATTCTAAAAGTATTTTTTTCTTTTGTATAGTTAATTAAAGCTTTATATTTGTTAAATACAAGTGGAGAATAAAAGACTATTTCCCTGTTTGCATCCCAATTTCTGATGATTATAAAATTATCATATAAATTTTGTACACTTTAATTAGTTCTCAACTTGGGTATAAATTATTTAGATTCCTAACTTTTTTTTAAAGAATTAATAAAAGTACAATAATACTTTTCGAATTTTTTATTAACGTTGCTACGGTTTGAAAATAACTAATGTATTCGTAAAGTTTGTAAGTATATATTTTTTTGCTTTTGCTTTTGTACCTTCACTTTCAAAATTTTCCACTTTCTCTTTGTTTTATTTTTTTTAACCTCCCCTTTAGAGGATCCAAATTGAACCCTAGATAAAAATCAGATGTCATCACGTAGAAAGAAACTATCATTGTCTCTTTGTATTCAAACTTCTTGATACTTGAGAATATACAGGATCCTTAAACGATGAGGAACTTCAAAGATTCTTAAAAATGAATAATAAAAGAGAGTATTCTATGTTTTCTAAAACTCAAAGGAGAAAACAGGATAATGTAGAAAAAATGAAGAATAGCATGATACTTTTTTTGGCAATACTTTTGTATTTATTTTGCAAGAGTTTCGCACAAGTAAAAATATAATAATCAGTTTGACTATAAAATTAGATAATAATTTAACAAATATAATGGAAGATAATTTCAAATAATAAATAAAATCTGAATAAAATACTTGGTGCGCCCGCCGGGCTGACCACGCATATCTGAATCCAATACCTCGGTCAGCGTAAAATAGCTCACCCCGTGATTACCGTCTTAACGTGCACTGAAATTTTTTTATTTTTTATTTTTTGGCTCAAATAACATTAGGAAAAAAAACCAAAATAAAATGAAAAACCTGGCATGAGACTCCCTGTTATAATTGCATGGCCATCACCTAACGTTCAGTGTTTATCGTTTGTTGTGATCATGACATGATCATTGAAAGCTGGTAGCTAGCGATGCGTGTAACAAAATAATATATATGGTTGAGTGCTAATTAATATTCATTTATGAGGATATATTCTTCTTTTCTTTAAAAAAGCTGGTTTTTCTATTTAAGACTTTCTTTAGGAGTAGCTTATTTTGTTATGAAAGTCATCCTATTCTCTCATTTGGAACTAAATATAAAATATCATACGGGGGTTTTGCGCAGAAAATTGAAAAAATAAAAAGTTTTTTACGTGTCCTAACATCAATTATGAAGTTGTTAATTGCATAGAACAATAACTCAGTTTAATTTTGGGTTTCTATTTGTACTGTTTTTAACTATTTGTATCTTGATTTTTTTTTTTTGTATTCTGTATATTGTTTAAACTCCTTTAAAATTGATAATGAGATGCATGTAGTGTTCTTCCTTCGATATGATTTTGTCTATAAGATTTTTCTTGGCTCTTGCCTTTTGTCGTTGGTTAAATGGTGGAAGGCATAAATGCAATTAAATTACAGATCTAGTAATGGAAGTGGCGTTGGGGTCCCCAGAAGTTTGATGTTTGGTTTTCCTATCTGTTATTTATGAAGATTAAGATGCTTGCATGCATATTAAGAAAATATCAATTACTAGCCATGCGTCCAATAAGTAAATACAACATAGAATTAACTAGCCATCAATATGGAGACGCTCTTGATGTAGAACACACGACAGACATGTTTATGTCAAAATGGTACAGTTGCAAACTCAAACGCGGGTCCGGTCGAGTAAAATAACTTGCTACGAAGAAACGACCATAACTTTCAAACCGTACGTTAGAATTGGACGAATTATATAGAAAATCGACTATCTCGACGAGACGGAGCCAACCAAACCCACCCTTAAAGGTTCGGTTTGCTTCCTCTGTTTCGCCAAATTTCTTACGGTTTGAAAATATCTGTATTTTTATCCATTTTTTACTATTTTTAGTAATGTTTTAAGAGTCTGCATTGATTCAGAAACAAATCCGATTTAATCTCAGATTTAACCAGTGGACTTTCCTAGTCATAAGAAGTCTTTTTAGAAGTTTTAATGTTGTATGAATTTTTTTACTATTTTTTTAAAGTTTGAGTCATTGTAGAAGTCTTGTTTTTTTTTTCTATTTAAGTACACTAGTAGAAATTCAACTATCCTAGACGGAATATCCTAGACGGAAAAAATTCCGTCTAGGATACTATATCCTAGACCGAAACATTCCGTCTCTGGTATTCCGTCTAGGATATATTATTCTAGACGGAAATTTCCGTCTAGAATAGTATTCTAGACGGAATTAGGTATTCATTTATTTTTTTTAAATAGTCTGTTCATCCTAGACGGAAATTTCCGTCTAGGATGAATTTTATTTCCGTCTAGGAGAGTCTCTCACTTTATATTCATCAGAACCCTAAAATCCGTATCCTCCAAATCAAAAATTCTTCTTCTTCTTCTTCTTCGTTCGTGCCGTCCTCGACGCCGTCTGCAGCCGATCGTTTACACCTCGTCGTCCTCTCCCACTCCCGCCGCCTCCTCAGTCCTCATTCGACCCTCGTTTACACATCGTCGTCGTCTTCCTCTCACACTCCCGCCGCCTCCTCAGTCCTCTCCCACCACGTCAAGCTCTTCCTCTTCCTACTCCCGCCGTTTGCCACCTCCGCTCATGGAGCCCTTGCCGGCGATTGCCCTAATTGAGGTAAGCGATCCTTGATCTTGATTTGATTCTATGCGATTTCTTTAGGGTCTGCCTGATTTCTAGGTTTCGTTGATTTTGGTATCTTTTGTTCTTATTTTGGATTTCTTTAGGGTCTGCCTGTATTTCTTTAGGATCTTGATTTGATTCTGTGCTTATTGGGGATTTTGGTATCTTTTGTGCTTAGTGAGGGGATGGCTGACTCAGGCTGAGGGGTACTGTGTCTGTGCAATTTGCTTGGAGAGGATCTTGATTCACGAGGCTGCCGGTGTGAAAGCTTGCGAGCACGCTTACTGGTTTGTTTTACGACTTCATTTATTTTGCATTATTTTGCGAGCATGCTTACTCGATTGTGCTATACATAGTGATATATGGGATGATTTAATGTTTCCAGAATAGGCTAAATTGTTGTTAAATCCAGGTCCCATGCTATATATTGCCGATTTGTCATAAAATGGAGCTGCTTTATCTATTTGTTCATTAATTAGTAAGTTCGATCAAAATTGTCAGTTAGTGTAGCCAGATATATTATGGACAATTGAATTTATGAAGCTATTAGTGCGCCAGATATATTAAAGGTCTCTTGAGTTCGACATTGGCAAATTAAGAGGTTTGTAGGTTTATAAATTAAGTTTTGGGTTCCGTCCCCTAAACAACTAGCTTCGGGATGAATTCCCCTGCCCCTTACATAAAAAAATGTGCTCTACTTAAAATTATGACTAATACTATAACTAGAGACTGATATACTATAATAAAAGGTAATCTGTCCTTTGATATTTAGTTGTCCTTTTGGTTGCTTGTGTTTTGTTTCTTTTTTCGTTTATGTCAATCTCTTTTCCCCCTACCTTTTTCCTTATTTATTTCCACAATTTTGTTAGCTTCGTAACTTTTTGTTCTGTGCGTTAAACATGCAGCCTTAGTTTTCCCTTTCCTTCATTTGTAAGTATTTGTTTTTCAATCTACTATTAAAAAAGTTTTAGTTTTGATGCCACTATTTGTTTCTGGATCTGTAAGAAATAATACATAAGGGAAAAGAAAGATTTACGGATAAAAATGACATGCATGTTTGTATGTATACGCGTAGAGATTACCACCATTGTTGGTTTATCATTTGGAAATATTTAGCTAGAAAAAGCTTGGACATTTATTTTTGTTTACTTGGAGTTTCTACCATGACGAGGCCGATGAACTTAGAGCCCCTAATTGGCAACTTCTATAGCAGTGAATTAAGTTTGAATTTATATATGATACCTCCTCCTCATTGGCAACTTCTATTTCTGTTATCTTGTTTAGCTAGTTAAGCCCACAAGGCTCTCATGTTTATCATACAGTTTGTGATTTGATTAATTGTACAAATATGATTATATAGGCTTGTGATTTGAAAATGTGAGTTTGGAAGAAAAGGTTTTAAAAAAATAGAGTGATATATAACGCAATATTATATAATAATGTGTTATATATCCAATTTAGGTAAAAAATATAACGTTAACCCTAGACTCCCGTCCAATAATTACAGCCAATTCTTTGAGGTTATAATATTAGATGAACGAGTCAAATTTGGGTAAGAGGTAAATTTTCCTACTCGAAATTGATCGTTCATCTTTATATTATAATAGAAATGAATTGGTATAAAAATTTGTAATTATTGGATCTGTCCTTCTCGGACGGGTTAGGAATATAATAGTGCATACATCCAACTTTGTATACTTTGTATGATTTCATTTCTTAAAAATTTTGGCAGCCCATACCTGTTGTTCTCCGTGTACAATAAGCGTATGTTGTTTTGCGTTTTAGACGCTGACATATCCCTACTTAGGCTTTGGGATAAAAGTCCCCAGATTGGAATTCTGGTGTCTTCTTCAATCGGTGAAAGACTAAACCGGCAACGCATGTTAGGCGTAGGCTTATCTCTATTTAGGAGTCGAGATAAAGTTCCCCACGTGTGTATGACGTGGATTTTCGCGTTATTAATAACGGCCTGCCATAATGTCGAATATGTGGGCTTTTGTCCTTTTCACGGCAAAAGACTAACCGGCAACGCGTGTTAGGCGTTGACTTATCCCTGCTTAGGATTCGGGATAAAATTCCCCATGCATAAAAGGCATGGATTTTTGTTGCTACGATGCTGAATACGTAGACTCGGTCATTTTTACGGGAACGAACCACCCAGCAACGCGGGTTAAGCGTTGACTTATCCCTACTTAGGCTTCGGGATAAAATGCCCCAGACTGGATTCTGGTGTCTTTTTCAATCGGTGAAAGACTAAACCGGCAACGCGTGTTAGGCGTAGGCTTATCTCTATTTAGGAGTTGAGATAAAATTCCCCGTGCACAAAGTGCACGGATTGGAAGTTGGGAATTGTGTCTTTTCTCAGGGTAAAGACAGACTGGAAAATGGAAGAGGATGAATTTTATATTCTATCTCCCGGCACTGAAGAGGAAGAATTTTATATTCTATCTCCAGTTGGAAAGGAAACTCAAGGTGGGATCTCCACCCTCAGAATCCGAAATGATGAAACTAAGAGTGGGATCTCCACTCCGAGAATCGGAAAGATTCAAACGACCCTAACTTTTATAGGATTGGTCATTCGATCCAAAAAGAGTCCCTCATTTATTGAGGAGAAAGCCCAATTTCGACCCTAACTTTTATAGGTTTGGTGGAAAAAGGAAAAGATGGAAGTCTTTCGTTTATCGAAAAGGATAACTCAATCTTAGTCCTAACTATCTGCAGGTTTGACTAAGTAAAGTTGGAGACAATCCTAACTTTTATAGGTTTGATTGCTCAATTGAAAGTGGACCTCTCGTTCATGGAAGGAATCGAGAGGGGACTTTGGTTGTGGTCCTAACTATAGGAAGGTTTGACCAGGTAGACAGTGAGAGTGGGAGTACAAATCATAGTGGGGGTTTAATGTTTATCACCTTGTTCGTAATTATCGGGTTATCCCTAAGAAAATTACATATAGTGTTCTTCCGGGAACTTCCCATTACATGACTCATCCACCCCCAGCTTCTTTCTTGGAACTGGGTCTGACTTTGTACTCCGTTACATGTTTGGGTTAGCTTTTTTTTTGGAACTGGGTCTGACTTTGTACTCTGTTACATGTCCGGGTTATCCTTAAGAATATTAGCATAACATTCTCTAGGAACTTCCCATCAACGGTAGGAAACAGTTTATACTCATATACTTATTGGAGTATCAGGGAGCAGTTTAACCTCATATACCGATTGGAGGATTAAGAAGCAGTTTATACTCGTATACTTGTCGGAGTGTTGAGAAGTAGTTTATACTCGTGTACTCTTCGGAGTGGTGCCATTCTCATTTGGCTTATCCCAGCGTTATGACGCCGGCTTCAACCAAGGTTTGGATGCTATTCTTTAAAGTAAAGCAACCCTTGGTGGGATGAAGGATCCTCCTGTGGTACGCTTCGTCTTTGAATGAGTACTCTTTTTGGAGCCTCGGATCCGAACTATTCTGCTGTCTTCGGAGCTGTTGTTGTGACGTTTGATTAACGTCAACAACTGTTGTAGGTGCCTTCCCTTCATCATGGGACACGAGACTCGAATTCAGAGGGTTGACCATCGGTTGGTTTCTTTCGACCTTCCTCCTTCTGAGGAAGCGTTCGGCATGTTCTCCGCGCACCTTCAACTCTTTCCAGGTATTGAGCGGCTCTACTCCCATAACGTCCAAGATGTTAATGGACAAGTTATTATGACAGGTCTGCAAGACGAATTCCTCCGTTACGGGATCCTTGCAGTTCATTGCCTGATTGCGGAAGTGTTTGATGAAGGTATCCACCGACTCTCCGTCTTTTTGTTTCTCATCGAAGAGTGTCCTGATCGACACTTCGGCGTCATCATCGAAGAAATGAGTGAGGAACATGCTTTCCAGGTCCTCCCAGCTGTTGATGCTTTCGGGCTTGAGGCGGCGGTACCAATCGAAGGCGGGCCCGCGAAGGGTGCCAACAAATGACCGGACCATCAGAGGCTCGTTGCCAGAGATCATACCTAAATGGGACTTGAAGTAGATCAGGTGCTGAGAGGACGAGCCCTTCCCGTCGAATGGCGTGAAGTTGATCAGGTTGAACTTCGCCGGATACGGGATCGAATCCCACTCTTTTGGGTAAGGACACGGAATGTCGGTCTTCTTTACCTCTTGAGCAGACATTAAAGCGTTAATTTTGCTCTCGAGGTCCTTCATCTTTTCATCCTCATCTATATCCTGTTTTGGACAATTCTTGAGAGGAATAACGGGGCCACCCCCAGCATTATCATCTTTGGTGGGACCAACCCCAGTATTATTGTCCTTAGTGGGACCACCCCCAGCGTTGTGTTCATCCCGCTGTCAACTGCGGCGTTCTGGGTGCGACGGCTGGATTCAACTAGCTGATTTGACAAAGCTCGGATTTGTTGGTCGTGCATTTGTCTCATCTCCTGCATAGCCATTTCCATTTTGATTTTGAATGCTTCTTTCTGCTTGGCTAGAGCATCCTCAATGATTTTGGCTATTTGCTCGGTGTTGACCATGAACACTTCCCGAGCTTTTCCTATGCTAGACGTTGTATCGTCAGAGGCGATTGCGGAATAAGAATCCGAGAGTTTGTCATCAGAATGTATTCCTTCATGGACACCCTGGTAATCATTATGTCCAACGGTTTCTAGCTGAAGCTGAGATATTTGTTGGGTTATTCCCGAACCGACTCTTCTTCCTGGAGAGAAATTAGGGTTAGAACCACTTGAAACAATCGGAGATTTTCCCTTATTGACCATGTTGATGGTAACTTCTGGGAATTCATCATCTCGAGCAACCGATCCTCTTTGGTGGAAACGCCTTGATTTGGGCTTCGTCGTTCCGTCGGATATTCTCTCGAATACCGAGACCCTCCGCGGAGCGGTCTTAGGATAGCTACACGCTGATGATACTGCCCTGATAATTTTGATACACGGACAGTAAGAGTCCGTTTCCCGGGTACTTCTCTTTCGAGATTTATTCGTACCCCCAGCCTGATAGTACAACTCATCGATGTTGCGGTCGGAGTAACCTATCGGCTGCTTACATGGATTCTCAGGTATAACGCGTTCGTCTGTCTGAAGCGTTTTCCTCTGAGTAAACATTGCCTTGTTCAATAATTACAGCCAATTCTTTGAGGTTATAATATTAGATGAACGAGTCAAATTTGGGTAAGAGGTAAATTTTCCTACTCGAAATTGATCGTTCACTTTATATTATAATAGAAATGAATTGGTATAAAAATTTGTAATTATTGGATCTGTCCTTCTCGGACGGGTTAGGAATATAATAGTGCATACATCCAACTTTGTATACTTTGTATGATTTTATTTCTTAAAAATTTTGGTAGCCCATACCTGTTGTTCTCCGTGTACAATAAGCGTATGTTGTTTTGCGTTTTGATATGTTGTCAGTGCGCATAATAACATCCGCACAGTGTACAGGGAGAACAGCGGGTAAGTGCTGCCGAAATTTTTAAGAAATGAAATCATACAAAGTATATGAAGTTGGATGTAAGTACTATTATATTCTTAATGGATAGAATCCTTCCTATGACAGCCGTTAGAGTGTGTTGATTAGTTTCCATACCTTAATAAGTTTCAAACATACCTTAATGCCGATACTTAAATGCAACAACGTAAGAGGAATAGAGCCACTTGGCGCTTTCTGAGCTCCAGATCTGCTTGGTAATGGAGTCCATTCATCTGATCCAAAGCCTTGACGAACTGGTGCGCGAGGCGTCGTCGTTTCCTTTGACGTGCTCTCTTTGATAGAGTTGGCGCGCCTTCAGCAGCCGACTCCTTAATCGTAAAGGAGTTCAGATCTGCAGATCTAGTCTCATTGGATGCCGGCGGACCGTTGCAAGGTACGACTGTAGCATCGGCTATGGGGAGATTGATTTCTTGGTTCTTCAGATCTGGAGACCGACGGATCTTCTGGGAGGAGGAGGCCTTCCTGCACCTGCAAGGAGAGGCAGATCTGGAGGAGGAGGCACTCCATGAAGTATGCCGAAATGAACCCAAAAAATTTAAGTAGCGGTGCAATGTACTGCCCCTGTTATAGGTGTAAGAATATGAAGCTGAAAAATAAAGATGAGATACGAAGTCACTTAGCAAACTCTGGTTTTTACGAGGAATATAAATATTGGTCCTATCACGGGGAAGGCTGTACCGAAGATGAAGTCCCGGATGTGCATGTCGGTACCAGTCATGATGTCAGGATAGATGATACAGACGTAAATTTACAGACTGATATTGGACCTGACCATACCGAATATGATATTAACAATGACAATGAAGATGATATCATAGTTGATGTCCAAGACGCTCATGCTCCCGAGGACTTGGATCGTATAATGAAACTACTAGAAGATAGTGAGAAGGATTTGTATGAGGGTTGCACCGAGTACTCCAGGTTTTCATTTATGTTGGAGCTCTTACATATTAAGAGTCTCAGTGGAATGGCAAATACTTATTTCGAAATGCTTCTTGATTTACTACGGAAGGTAGTTCCAGGAGGATGTAGATCTGACGAATCTCTCTCTCTTTTACGTTGAAGAACTCGATCCGATCTCTCCTCCTCCTCTCTGAAATTCGTGCACCTTCAGTCTTTAATCCGGCCGGGCTTCGCCTAGGCACGAGAATTCTAGATCTCAAAAAAATGAGGCCTAAGGCTTGTATTTATAGGCTTGAGGGGATAACGGGCGGTTAAAATCGCACAAGGGCCCAAATCTGCATTGGAGACACCTCAGGATGTCTCAAACTGGTTGGAGACACCCTAGGGCGTCTCAAATTGGTTGGAGACACCCTAGGGCATCTCAAATTGGTTGGAGACACCCTAGGGTGTCTCAAATGGGTTGGAGACACCCTAGGGTGTCTCAAACTGATTCGAGACACCCTAGGGTGTCTCGGCCTTGGCCGAGACACCTCGGGGTGTCTCATTCAGGCTGAGACGCCGCGTTATGTACACTTGTTCATTTCCGCCGTAACTTCTTCGTCCGAACTCAGATTTGAGAGATTCAAAGTGCGTTGGAAAGCTGACGAAGAGTTCTATAAGCTCCAATGATTAGATCATCTGTGGAATAAATGAGACACGAAGGGCATTTCGTCTTTTGTAAGTGACACGGGGCTCCCGATCAGTTCGTATCTTTATTATTCTGAAACTCCGTTGCTTCACATAGTTATTTCGTCCTCGAAATTCGGAAACTATATGCATCTCACAACGTGAACTTCCAAATAAACATATAGAGATATTTATACTTAACGCTCTAAAATGGTAACACTCCCGCTCAAATCTTAATCTAGTGGAACTAGTACATCGGGTGAAAAATCCAAACAAGGAACCCCCCATATATATACCGTGTGTTCCGAAAGATTAAGAATTAAGCGAGAATATTCTCATACTAGTGTTAAATGCAAATATAACCAAATGTCCAAATATCATATAAGATACATACCATAAGGTACTTGTCAGAAAATTTATTTACCTGATCAAACAAATGTGGGTAGTCGCGTCGCATGTCCTCCTCGCGCTCCCAAGAAGCTTCCTCAACTCCACTTCGGTTCCATTGAACTTTCACCAATGGAATCACTTTGTTCCTGAGTCTCTTGTCCTCTCTAGCAAGTATAGACACTGGGATCTCAATAGTAGTCAAATCATCTTGAAGCTCAATCTCTGGTGCATCCAACACTCGCTGCTGCTCCTCATCATGCAAGTGCTTCTTGAGCATAGAGATATGGAATACATTGTGTATACTAGACATAGATGCTGGAAGATCTAGTCTGTATGACACAGCTCCAATACGCTCCAAAATCCGAAACAGTCTAAAATATCTCGGTGTAAGCTTTCCTCGCCTCCTGAATCGCTGCACGCCTTTCATAGGCGATACCTTCAGCATAACCAAATCCCCAATCTGAAGCTCTAGGGGTCTTCGCCTCTTATCTGCATAGCTCTTCTGCTGACTCTAAGCAGCTAGAATCTGCTCCCTGATCAATGTTATATTCTTAGTAGTCTGCCTCACAAGCTCTGGCCTAAGCATCAAGCTATCTCCGGCTCTGCCCAACATATCAGTGATCTACAGGGTCTCCCGTACAATGCCTCATACGGAGCCATACCGATTGTCGCTTGATAACTGTTGTTATAAGTGAACTCTATCAATGGAATATGATCCTCCCAGCTGCCTTAGAAGTCAATGACACATGCCCGCAACATGTCCTCCAACACCTGATTTACCCTCTCCGTCTGACCATCCATCTGTGGGTGGAATACACTGCTATAAGATAGCCTGCTACCAAATGAGTCCTAAACTCCTCTAAAAATGCGAAGTGAACACCGATCCTCGATCCGACACGATCGTATCTAGAACTCCGTGAAGTCGAACTATCTCCCAAATGAAGATCCTCGCATAAGTCTCGGCTGTATAAGTAGTCCTTACTGGAATAAAATGTGTTGACTTCGTCAACCGGTCCACTATCACCCAAACAGAATCATTCCCCTTCTTTGACTTCGGTAACCCTACAATAAAGTCCATAGAAATATCTGCCCACTTCCACTTTGGAATAGGTAAAGGCTGAAGTGTCCCTGTCGGTCTCTGATACTCTGCCTTCACCTGCTGACAGGTAAAATACTTTGCCACATACTCTATAATCTCTCTACGCATACCACTCCACCAGAAATACCTCTTCAGGTCCTTGTACATCTTGGTAGTCCCTGGATGTACTGTGTACCGAGTACGATACGCCTCATCAAATAACTCCCTCTTCAACTCTGCACTGGATGGCATAACCAATCTACCCTTTATCCGTAGACCTCCATCTGCTCCAATGGTCCATTTGACCTTAGGCTCTTTGGAAATCTCCTCCTTATGGAGTTAAATCCAAGATTCTTCCAACTGAGCTCTGACAACTCTGTCACTCCAAGATGGCTGCACTGACACAGCTCCTAAAAATGCACTAGTACCACCAACCTCAGAGTAACGAGCACCTCAAAGTCGCAACCTGATGTCGACGCTTCCTACTCAAAGCATCCGCTACGACGTTCGCCTTCCCCGGTTGATATTGAATCGCGAACTCATAGTCCTTGATAAACTCAATCCATCTCCGTTGTCTCTGGTTGAGTTTCTTCTGAGAGAAAAGATATTTTAGACTCTAATGGTCTGTGAACAACTCAAACTGCACTTCATACAAATAGTGCCTCCATGACTTTAGTGCAAATACCATTGCTGCTAAATCCAAGTCATGAGTAGGATAGTTCTGCTCATGCACTCTCAACTGTCGTGAGATATAAGCTACTACTCTCTGAGTTTACATAAGGACACCTCCCTAGCCTACCAACGATGCATCTGTGTAGACGACGAATGTCCTGTCGCTGCTCAGAATAGTCAAAACCGGTGCTGTAGTCAACTTAGCCTTTAATGTATCAAAGGCCTCCTGGCACTCTATGCTCCAAATACCCTTCTTCGTAAGGCATGTAAGTGGCGTCGAAATCTTCGAGAAGTTCTGGATGAACTTCCTGTAATAACCTGCTAATCCCAAGAAACTACGAATCTCTGTCACCGTCTTCGGCGGTTCCCAATCAAGAACTGTTGTAACCTTAGCCGGGTCTACTGATATGCCCTCTCTGCTAATGACGTGGTCAAGAAATCTGACCTCTGAAAGCCAAAACTCGTACTTGCTGAAATTGGCATATAATTGGTGCTCCCGTAGGGTCTGCAAAGCTAATCAGAGATGCTTCTCATGATCTGTCTCCGATCTCGAATAAATGAGGATGTCGTCGATGAAAACAATCATGAACTGGTCCAAGAAAGGATGGAAAACCCGGTTCATTAAATCCATGAATACCGTGGGTGCATTGGTCAACCCAAATGGCATGACCATGAACTCGAAAGATCCATATCGAGTAAGAAAAGCGGTCTTGGGGATATCCATCTCCCGAACCCACAACTGATGATAACCAGAACAAAGATCGATCTTTGAGAAAAACTACGCTCCCTACAACTGGTCGAATAAGTCATCAATCCTAGGTAATGGATACCTGTTCCGGATGGTGACCTTGTTCAACTCCCGATAATCTATACATAGTCTCATACTACCGTCCTTCTTCTTCACCCGGATGGTGACCTTGTTCAACTCCCGATAATCTATACATAGTCTCATACTACCGTCCTTCTTCTTCACGAAGAGGACCGACGTGCCCCACGGAGAATGACTCTGACAAATAAAACCCTGAGCTAACAACTCCTCCAACTGGGTCTGAAGCTCCTTCATCTCAGCTGGTGCCATGCGATAGGGTGCGCGGGATATCAGGGCTGTGCCCGGCTGTAACTCAATACAAAACTCAACCTCTCTCACAGGAGGTAACCTAGATATGTCCTGAAAGACATTCTGATAATCCGAGACAACTCTAGTCTCCAACAAATCAGAACTCTGATCCCATCGCATCACCTCATCGATAAACGTCAGAAACGACTCCGCAA
Organism: Asparagus officinalis; assembly: GCF_001876935.1. Taxonomy (NCBI): domain Eukaryota; kingdom Viridiplantae; phylum Streptophyta; class Magnoliopsida; order Asparagales; family Asparagaceae; genus Asparagus; species Asparagus officinalis. Next base: position 2,837,322 of record NC_033795.1, on the reverse strand, counting down.
AACGGTTGCACTGAGAAGTGGCCACAATCATCTCGGACCCATCGGACACTTGCAACTTGACTGTCTTCGCAAAGCAGTTAATACTAATATGGTAGGACGACAACCAATCCATACCAAGGATGACATCGAACTCGGACATATGCAACACTATCAGATCGATTATGAACTCGGACTCGTCTAAACTGATAATACACCTCCTACAAACGCTCTCCAAAAGTGATACCTCTCCTAGAGGGGTAAAAACTGATAAATGGGAGTCTAATGGATGAGCTATGAGCTGGAGTCTAACCATGAAAGCATACGAAATGAAAGAATGCGAAGCTCCCGAATCGAAAAGAATACGGGCGGGAAAGGAATTCACGAGGAACGTACCCTCCACAACTGCTCCGCTGGCACCATGATTACGAGGAACCACTGTATATACTCTGCATGTGGCTGAAGACTGCTCTACTGCTGTGCTGGAGAATATGGGACAATCTGCCCCTGGGGAGCCTCCTGGACTGCTCGAACCTGCCCCTCTATCCTCTGTGCTGCTGGCGGTACCTCAAGCCTATTCTGTTGGCCCTGACCTCTGCTCTGCTATCGCTGCTGCTGCTGGTTTGGACCCCTGCCCTACTGGGCTCCTGCTGGTGCACTACGACACTCTGATACCTTGTGACCCACCTTGTGACAGTTAAAGAAAACTCCCTGGAACTTGCGCTGCTGATGCGCCCTCTGATCCTGTTGGGGTCCCTTCTTATGAGGGTCCTGCTGCTGCTGATGTCGAGACAATGGTCTCTTGTTCTTCCCATTGTCTCCAATCTGTCCCGCCTTAGTCTTTCCCTCCTTGTCCTTCTGAAACATAGCTGGCTCATTCTCCTGTGAGGTGGCTGCCTTGGCTACCTCTCAAACTGAATAGAATTTCCTCGAAACGAGGTATCGACGAAGATTATGGCGAAGCCTTGCTAGGAACATCTGAGCCTGACGCTCTCCTGTCTGCCACATCCCTGTGAAATGCAGTAACTCCATGTACTTGCTCTCAAACTCTGCAACTGACATGTCTCCCTGAATCAAACAGGACAACTCAAGTTCCTTCCCAGTCCGTGCTGCAGAAGAAACATACCACATCAAAGAAGTAAACAAAATCCTCCCAAGTGAGGATCATTCGCTGCTCTAATGGAAACTAGAATTGGTACCATCTCCCGGCATCCCCCTTCAGACTGTATGATGCTAGCCTCTGCTTTTGTACCGAGTCTAAGTTGAGTATGCTAGGACATTACTCACATCCTCCTTCCACTTGTAGGCTACAAGTGGGTCTGAAGAGCCCTGGAACTCCGGTGCTCTCATCTTCTGGTACCTCTCTACCAATCGGAGCCAAGCCTCCTGCTCCGTGGTTCTATCTGGTACCGCTGGTAGAATAGCTGTAGGTGCTGGTAGGATAGCTGCGGGTGCTACCTCTGGGTCTCTCTCTCTGATTGGGACGGCTGGTATTCCCTGTAGTGGAACTACTGATGGTGGTGGTGTCCGTGGTGCTATATGGTTCGCCACTAGCTCCTCAATGGCTGTCATCCTGGCAATAAGAGGAGCCATGATATCCACCAAATACTGATGAACCTGCTGCGGCTCCGGG